>NC_060160.1:28395777-28402981 GCF_021292245.1 Micropterus dolomieu | reverse complement strand
TTCGGCACGGTTTAGTGGGTATCTCGTTCCCATAGTGTCGTAACCGACGCAGTTCGAGTTCCCTCGAAGGGGAACGTCTCGGGTTACGTATGTAACCCTGGTTCCCCGAGAAGGGGAACGAGACACTGCGTCGGCCCGCCGCACCTCTCTCCCCGCCTGAAGCGCCTGCTTCATAGTTTAAGCTAATGATGAGTGTGTACAGGTGTGCTTTATACTCCTCCGGTTATTCCGTCACACCTTACCGTTCTAGCAACAAGCCAATAGGATTGGAGTGATTTCATTCACGTTCAGATCTGCTTCGCCTAGAGGCGTTCCCATAGTGTCGTAACCGACGCAGTGTCTCGTTCCCCTTCTCGGGGAACCAGGGTTACATACGTAACCCGAGACGTTTTCAGATCACCATTTACAAGGTTTCAAACCTGGAAAACAAACTAATTCACTGGGAGAACAGTGACAAATTTGAAACTCTGAAAAAATTATTGCACAACATCTTAAAAAAGAATGTTGTACTTCTGAAGAAGGAAAACTCAAAAACAACATAATGTTTGCAGAGATTTTATATTTTTTTTAACACTTTGCAAGCTTGCAGATCTTAGTTTTCGATCTTGCAAACACTTAGTTTCAACCTTTCAACCAACTTTATTTTCAGTTTTGATCATGGCAGGATATTAATCCCATAGAGGAAGGGAGGCATGCATTAAGACATTATGTATAGTGTTTCTTAAAAAGCATACATAGAAAGAGTGGCCAAAAAAGGGATTTAAGCAAAAGTGGCTTAGAGTGAATGCTCACTCTGGAGGAAAACCCACTGTGAAGTAGGTGAGGGTCTGGCCTGTGGGATCTGTGTCAGCCAACACATCAGTGTAGAGGAGTATGCTGAATCTGTTTCAGGTTCAGGTGCCTTTATTTATACCCGTAGGTAAATTACGTTCCAGAGAGTTTAGGCAATTTCTCAATCATATAAACAATAACATCATACAAACAGAACAAGACACTAAAATCACATTAAAACAATCTACTCCAACTTAATACAGTTGTACTGTTAATAAAAAACAGTACTGTAGTACTGTTAATAAAATTAATCCCTATGGGAACAAAGCTGTTTTTATATCGTTTTGTTGTACACCGCAGTACTCTAAACGTTGGACGGCAGATACTGGGACTCATAATTGGGGCGGCTGTGGCTCAGGTGATAGAGCGGGTTGGCCGTTAATCGGAAGGTCGGCGGTTCAGTGGACAAGATACTGAACCCCGAATTGCCCTGTTCCACCGGTGTATGAGTGAGTGTGAATGTTAGTTTCTGTTTGAGCACTTAGGCTCAGTGTATGAATGTGTGTGACTGGTGAATGCAGATGCAAAAGCGTGGTCGAAAAGACTAGAAAGGCGCTATACAAGTACGGAACATTTACAGCTGGTCACTGGATGAAGCTGGTCACTCAAAATTTAAATACTCATGCTGTACCTGCCTAGTATACAAGCGAGCGTTTCCCCTGCATCAACCTGCTGGACCATTTCACAATCTGGTTAATAGAGTTCCGACTCTTTAACGTTAAGTTCCTGTACCAAGATACCAGAGAAAAGGAGAGTACAGTTTCAATAAAAGCACAATAAAACATAATCAACAGTGTTTTCTCAATTTGAAATTGACACAGTTTCCTTACAAAGAACAGACGTTGACGTCCCTTTTTACACACCATTTCACAGTTGGCTTCAAAATTCAGCTTTGAATCAATGATTGTCCCAAGGTATTTGTAAGACTGCACACTGCGCACTGCTCCACTGTTTCACCCTTAATGGATGTGACTTCATGCATGCGTCTGCATACACCCAGAAATGCATGGAGGATGTGTTTACGACCAAGATCGTCACCACACGGGCAAATCAGAAACCCTGGATGACCAATGAGGTATGTGCAATACTGACGGTACGAAATGCAGCGTTCAAGTCTGGGGACAGAGATGCGCTTAGATCAGCCAGTGCCAACCTGAACTGTGCCATCAGAACAGCAAAGCATGAAAATTCAGGGATTCTTCCATGACCCGACAAACACCAGATGCATATGGCAAGAAATCCAAACCATCACAGACTACAAGGCTGCTTCTTTACCCTGTGAGAACAACACAGACTTCCTCAACGCACTCAATAACTACTTAGGTCGGTTTGAAGCACTCAACAAGACTCCTGTGAGGAAATCCACACCTCACCTAGATGAACAGGCACTAAGACTTGAGATATATGATGTCCGGAAGACATTGAGAAGACTCAACGCATGAAAAGCAGCGGACCCCGATAACATAGGACAGGTGCTCAAAGACTGTGCTGGCCAGCTGGCTCACGTCCTCACATATAAGACCTCACTGACTCGTGCTTTCGTCCCATTCTGTTTCAAGACTGCCACCATCATGCCAGTGCCCAAAAAAAACGATTACCGCCCCATTGCACTCACTCCCATCCTGATGAAGTGCTTCGAGAGGCTGGTGAAGGACCACATCATCTCCAAACTCCCCCCCAGCCACTTATTCAACAGCTGCCTGTCTATGCTAAACAGGCAGAACCACACGTCTCCGTTGTCCAGAGCTGCACTTCCGCATTTCAGAGTTCCGCCCTTTTCATTCCGTCAACATTACGTTATCAATTAACCTGTAGATAATACATTATTGACATTTGTCAATTGATTCATAATCGTCCAAATTTTGTATTACCTCTCCATCCAGTGAGACCAGCTCACAGTCTCAGGAAGGCGATGGTGGAAACATGAGTCGTAGTTAGGAATTAAAATCTTACTAGCAGTTCCTCTATGTACACGACAAATGCCTCTCCCTCCTTTTAACTCGTGTTTTCTGCAACAACTCACCTCTCACGAGACTTAAGAGCGAGGATTGTCCTTAAGCGAGCGAGGTTAAACTCACTTTTAACTGCTTCTCTTTTCAGCAAACTGTGTAAATATTTATATGAACATAAAAAGATTCAACAACTAAGACATAAACTGAATAAAGTTTCACAGACATGGACTAACAGAAATTGAAAAATGTGTAAATGTGTCCCTGAACAAAGGGAGGTGAAAATCAAAAGTAACAGTCAGTATCTGGTGTGGCCTCCAGCTGCATAAAATACTGCAGTGCATCTCCTCCTCATTAATTGCACCAGAATTGCCAGTTCTTACTGTGAGATGTTATCCCACTCTTCCACCAAGGCACATGCAAGAATTTCCCTAGCCCTCAAGGGTACCACATCAGGGAGGAGGATATGTTCCCAGTAAATCACCGCATTAGTCCATTACCCCTGTTGAGCCAAAACCGTGTCAGTCAAGAGCACAAACCCGGCGAAGATGGGTTTTTCTGCATCATTTTTAGATAGGATATTCCTGAATCTTGCAATATTACTTGAAATTTGCTTAATGTGAGACTTAAACGACATGTCCTGATCAAAGGTAACTCCAAGATTCCTCGCGAGGGTGCTGGAGGCCAGGGCGATGCCATCCAGGGAAACTATATCTTTAGATAATGCGTCACGGAGGTGCTTAGGCCCCAGAACAATAACTTCAGTTTTATCTGAGTTTAACATGAGAAAATTACAGGTCATCCAGGTTTTAACATCCTGAAGGCACATTTGAAGTTTAGCTAACTGATGAGTTTCATCTGGCTTGATCGATAGATATAACTGAGTATCATCTGCATAACAATGAAAGCTTATGGAATATTTCCTGATAATATTGCCTAAGGGAAGCATATATAAAGTGAAGAGGATTGGTCCGAGGACAGATCCTTGTGGAACTCCATGACTAACTTAGGCATGCATGGAGGATTCAGCATTAACATGTACAAACTGAAATCGATCTGATAAATAGGACTTAAACCAGCTTAGAGCACTTCCTTTTATGCCAATGAAATGTTCCAGTCTCTGTAATGGGATCTGATGGTCAATGGTATCAAATCCAGCACTAAGATCTAATAAAACCAGTACAGAGACAAGTCCTTTGTCTGATGCAATAAGGAAGTCATTAGTAATTTTCACCAGTGCTGTCTCTGTGCTATGATGAGCTCTAAATCCTGACTGAAAATCCTCAAATAATTATCAGAAGATGTTTAATTACAGCTACTTTAAAGTACAAGGTACATAGCCTGTTGATAGAGATAGATTGATCATATCTAGTAGAGAAGTGCTGACTAGGGGTAAAACTTCTTTAAGCAGCCTAGTCGAGATGGGGTCTAAGAGGCAGGTTGATGGTTTAGATGAAGAAATTACTGAAGTTAGTTGGTAAAGATTAAGGGGAGGCAAAACAGTCTAAACATATATCTGGGTCTACAGCTGTTTCTAAGGTTCCTGAGTTTAGAGATAAGTTGGTGCCAGTTGAGGGCAGGTCTTGGTGAATTTTGTTTGTAATAGTTAGAATTTTATCATTAAAGAAGCTCATGAAGTCGTAACTACTGAGAGCTATGGGAATACTTGGCTCAATAGAGCTGTGACTCTCTGTCAGCCTGGCTACAGTGCTGAAAAGAATCCTGGGGTTGTTCCTATTTTCCTCTATTAATGACGAGTAGTACGCTGCTCTGGCATTACGGAGGGCCTTCCTATAAGTTTTAAGACTATCTTGTCAAATTAAACTAGAATTTTCCACTTTGGTGGAATGCCAATTCCTCTCAAGTTTCCGCGATATTTGCTTCAATTTGCGAGTTTCAGTATTATACCATGGAGCTAACCGTCTTTGTTTTATTATTTTCTTTTTTAGAGGGGCTACAGAGTCGAGTGTCATTTGCAGCGAGCCTGCAGCACTATCAACAAGATGATCGATTTGGGAGGGACTGAAATTAGCATAGGAGTCCTTAGGAGTTATTTTGTGATCTGATAATGAATTTAGAGCTGATGGAATCGCATCCTTAAATTTAGCTACAGCACTATCAGACATCTTTTATAGAAATTTTTGCCCAATGGCGTGTAGTTCAGCAATACAAACTCAAAAGTTATCAAACAGGTCAGATAAAGAGGGATTCTGTGGGAACACCACTAAATGTTCAATTTCAATACCATACACCAAAACAAGGTCGAGGGTGTGGTTAAAACAGTGAGTCGGTTCATGAACACTCTGAAAGAAGCCAATGGAATCTAACAGAGAGATAAACGCAGTACTGAAGCTGTCATTCTCATCGTCCACATGAATATTAAAATCCCCTACAATAATTTGTCTGTTTTAAGGACTAAAGTTGACAAAAACTCTGCAAATTCAGATAAGAATTCAGAGTACGGACCAGGTGCTCGGTACACTATAACAAAAAGAATTGGTTGCAGTGATTTCCAACTTGGGTGTGAAAGACTAAGAACAAGGCTTTCAAATGAGTTATAATTTATTTTAGGTTTAGAGCTGATTAGTAGGCTAGAGATAACTGCAACTCCACCTCCTCGGCCTGTGCCTCGAGGAGGTGGAGTGCCTTAGGCTAACATATTCTCAATCACCCAGCCAGGTTTCAGTAAGACAAAATAAATTAATATCATAGTCTGATATTAGTTCATTTACTAGTACACCTTTAGAAGAAAGATCTGATGTTTAAGAGTCCACATTTAATTTTCCTATTCTTTTGCACTATTGCTCTTGTGGTTTTAATTTTTATGAGGTTTTCATGCACAGCTCCTCTTCTGTTTACCTTTGATTTAAATAATTTCAGTGGTCGGGGGACAGACACCGTCACTATAGGATTTTCACTAAGTAACTCCTGAAATGGAGGAGCAGAGAAGTGTGTTAGACTGCGACTCTGCGTAGGGTTTTGGGTGGGTAACTGCTGAATTAGAAGGGCAGAGAAGTGTGTTAAACTGCGACTCTGCCTCCTGGTCTCAACTCTGGGTTGTCATGGATTTGGTCCACTAATAAACTTGGCCAGATTTCTAGAAATGAGAGCTGCTCCTTCCCAAGTGGGATGGATGCCGTCTCTCCGAATCAGACCAGGTCTTCCCCAGAAAGTCTGCCAATGATCTACAAAGCCCACATCGTTTGCTGGACACCACCTCGACAACCAGCGGCGGATTGACGACATGCGGCTATACATGTCATCACTGGTCAGATTTGGCAGGGGTCCAGAGAAAACTACGGTGTCCGACATTGTTTTTGCATATGTACACACCGACTCAACATTAATCTTAGTGACCTCCGATTGGCGTAACCGGGAGTCATTACCGCCGACGTGAATAACAATCTTACTGTATTTACGTTTATCCTTAGCCAGCAGTTTCAAATAAGACTCAATGTCGCCCGCTCTGGTTCTGGAAAATAGGTTGATGGTGCCCCGTGGAATTTGAATGCTTATGACTATTCCTCCTTCAAACAGTTACCCAGCCACCCCTTCCCGGCTGCTCAGGAGATGCCGGGGACGACTACCGCAGGCCAACCGTTCCGCACCGACTACTGGGGACTGGTTAGCTACAGTAGCTAAAGACTGATCTACCAAGGTGCAGACTTTTAAATCACTGAGCCTCGCCTCCATGTCTACAAATAAACTACACTTGTTACACAAACAATTACTGCTAAAGGAGGCAGAGGAGTAACTGAACATCTGACACACCAAGCAGGAGAAAGTAGGAGAGGGAGAGGCAGAAGGAGAAGCCATCGCTAACGGCTAAGCTAAAGTAATGTAGCGTCAGCTACCAAAACTTTTGAAAACAACTATGAGATTAAACTGCAGTCACTAAAAGACGGAAAGTACTGTGATTGCTTAGGCAGAATTACTGTAAGAATAAGTGTTTAGCGGACAGTTGGCCGCTGTAATGACAAATCTAACAAATTTAACTGGTATTTAGCGAGAGTAGCAAAACACCAACACACAAGCACCGGAAACGGAAATGAGTCAACAAGCTTACTGCAGTACATCAGAGACCGTGGAAGTCAGCAGTCCTCCCATCCAAGTACTAACCAGGCCCTACTCTGCTGAGCTTCCAAGATCGGGTGCGCCCAGAGCGGTGTGGCTGTAAGCTTACAGAATCTTTGAAAAACAGTGTCCTGAGGACTTTGCCTGGGGACATTATATATATATATATATATATATATATATATATATATATATATATATATATATATATATATATATATATATATATATATATATATATATATATATATATGTATATATGTATATGTGTGTATATATATATATATATATATATATATATGTGTGTATATATATACATATATATGTGTATATATATATATATATATATA
>NC_060160.1:28378837-28395677 GCF_021292245.1 Micropterus dolomieu | reverse complement strand
TATATATATATATATATATATATATATATATATATATATGTGTATATATATACATATATATACATATATATATAAATATGTGTGTGTATAAATATGTGTGTGTATAAAGTGTGTGTGTGTGTGTGTGTGTGTGTGTGCTCGCAGGTGATTTTTGTAATACCCTTTTGTTTCGTTTTAGAGGAAAATTACATTTCTGTTAGAGGTCTTTGTACATAATGCGGAATAGGACAACAATACACTGGCATTATACAGTTTTTCTGCCCCCACATAGAAAATCTAGGGGCATATATGTCTATTTCAAAAGTGTAATAAGACTCTAAAGAATGATGAGTAATTATGACAAATCATCATTTTAGCATTTACTGTATAGCTATTCAGGAGTCTTTTCATGGAGCATGGCACTGATTCTGTATCTGTTTGTCTGAAGAAGAAGATAGAAGATATACTTTATTTAATCCCCTGAGGGGAAACTCAGTGTTTTCACTCTGTTATTTTACACCCAGGTCTGAAATACACACACATGCACATACACAAACACGACCCTTAGCAACACACGTAGAGATGTCAGAGTGAGGGGGCTGCCACTCAGTGCGGCGCCCTGAGCAGTTGAGGGTTCAGGAGCTTGCTCAAGGCCTCCTTCGGCAGTGCCCAGGAGGTGAACTGGCACCTCTCCAGCTACCAGTCCACGCTCCGCAACTCTGGTCTCCTTACGGACTGAGCTACTGATGGCTATACTGTGTATTTAGATAAAAATTAATAGGTTGACTTTTTTCCAAGAAGTGACCATGTGCTGTGCTGGTTTTCACTCTTCCTCTTCAGCGTTTCTCGTTTCCACTGAACGTCATGCAACATTAACATGACGATGACTAATGGTTTTTGGTAGGACGTTCATTAGCCATGCATTAATATGTTTTGCGTCAGCTAATACCATTTTTCCTTTCTGGCCCCAAATGATCTTGCTCCAGATAAATCACAGCCAGGGTTTTTACATCGCCATGCTGTTATTCATATCATTTTCCCATAATCATAACTCATGCTGTCACCATAATTAGTTAACTGTGTTTAATCACACACAAAATTGATCCCTGGATAAGTAAGTATTCTAGAAATCCCTTCCCAACTGTGATTCTGTTGAACACTCATTTGTAATGGTGTCGTGCTAATGATTGTGCTCATGGTGGCAGTGTGGAAGGCAGCGGGAGGTCTGGGTATGAGCTATACTCATGTTCTGGCAACACATCAACTCAATACAGGCTCAGTCTTTATAAAAATTCTCCTTGCCTTGAGCCATACACCTTTGAGGAAAATAACTGGATGACGCTGGCGAGGCACAGAAAGAGGCATGCAAGTCATTATGCAGGCTGGATTCTCCTGAGACAGCCTTCGATTCCTTTCTGCTTTCCTTCTGGTTTTCTCTCCCTGTCTTCCACTACATCTCTTTTTCTGTCTTTATCAGTACCAAAACATGCAGAACTCTAATTAATTAGTCCCATAAGACTTGGACAAGTCTGACATAACAGACTTCCTCCTCAAGCCCAGACTGTTTTGCAGAGCTTGTGACGCTGCAACTTCCTCAGCAGAGGCCTTCCTCTTTGTCCTCAGTTGGACACATGGACTCATTAACCGTCCTGAACCCTTACTAGGAATATTTGCACAGTTTTTCCTCTTTTTACAGTCAGATGCCATATATTACTTTTCAGGATTATTGTGCTCAGGGTTGGATTAGGACTAAAACAATCCCTCCAGACTGACTCCCTGGTGATCAGAGGTGGCTGTAGAGTACACAATATCTATACTCAAGTACAAACAGTTGTCAAAGAAAAAGCTTTGATGGGGGACAAATTAAAGGACAATAACTGAATAAAAGAGTGGAGAAACAGATTAAATGAGTTGAATAAAAAGCTACAGTCACCAGATCTCAATCCACTTTCATATCTACGGAAGATTTTGGAGCAACATGCTCCAGTACAATCTTCATAACACCAAATGATAGAAACTTTCATTGCATCTCTTTAGTGATGTCTGTGACTCTCTATGGTGCTATATGTCCTTTTGTTGTCTGCCTGGGGACCATTAAAGTGTGCAGATTTTAACTTAGTTAAGTCTTGCCCTGTTCCCTGAACTCTTTCTCTCTCTCAGCACATATCGCACAGAGCACCTTTGTAGAGGTGATGACTCCAATGCCAGGTCAGCCTGTTCACAGGACCAAGTAAAGACGTGAAAAACAAGTCATCAGGACCAAAGCCCACCTCTATATCTGGAGAAGGTTCTCAGACAAACACAGAGTAGGCATGTTATGGTGAGAAGTATTTGTGTTATTTTTCTTTGGACTCGATACCTTTGGAAAAACCCGCGCCAGACAGCAAGGTGGATGATTATTTATTTACCATATACATTATAGATAAAGAGCAGTCAATATGGAGCATAGACATTCTACAGCACAGCGACTTGTACAACAGGTGGAATATGAACACAGTCAGACATGCTTCTTTAATATCTTTGGCTTCAGTGCACTGTCTGTTGTAAAAACTGCTTTTGTCGCACTTTTTCCTCTTTCTTTCCCTTTTACAAGTACACCAGGGAGGAGAAAAGAAACCATTTTGCACACTGTACAGCTCCCTGCAAAGACCTGCATCGTCGTTCACCCTGAAGCATGTAGTCACTTTCCAGGTTTTGAAGCACTTTCAAATAATATGCTGAAGTGCATAATTTCTTATTCTAAGGGTAGGGGATGGTGGACGTGTGCATGTGTGTTGAAATTCATCCTATCTATAGTATGGTCACAAATTTGGACCACGTAAGTGTACGGAGTATGCATGGAGTATTTTCTAACAGAATGTAGTGTATGCTTACTTTTCTTTGCTTTGCAAACACAAGCAACACAAAACATTTATTACATTTATCGTAAGCCGCTGAATTCAAACCACAAGCACATGCAGACAGAAAGCATCAAGAAACTGGAAGAAGTGAACACAAATGACTTTTCTCTCGCTTGGATACACAAATAGCTTGAGAGCTGCCCATGCAAATATGTGGGTTCCAAGTACGGAGGGGAAGGAAGAGGTGGTGGTGCATAAGACACCTTGATGTATGCTCGTCGAGGCAGCTCCACCAGGTCCAGCAGCACAACACACTGCGGCTTGACTGGAGCTGTCAGCACAGATAGCAGCCGCCAGCCTCTTTCATCTGACGGCGAGTAAGAAAGCTGAGCGGGAAGTGAGCAGCCAGGCGAGCTGCTGTGGTAAACCCCATCTGCTGCCATGTGCTTTTACACCAAGGTACACATCAGTCTGCAGCCATTCATGCTAACATCATTTTTGTTCCCTTAAAAGCTGTGTTCAAAGTTCATTTAAATGCAAATTTTCCCAGAGGGAACTGATCCCTAGGCTTTTTCAGTGTAACTATAGAACTGTCAACTTGGGTCTTAAATGCTCAGTCACATCTCTCAATCATAGTTTATAGCTTGGTGTTAGTTGTAAACGCATTTCTATGAGAGCTGCTTTGAAAATAGAAAGAATAAACTGGTTTAGTAAATGATGTCATTCTTACTGGATAAGTTACATTAAACAGAAGCAGCATGTCTGCAGACACTGATAAGGAGACTTTATGTGGTGGTGAAATGTTTGCTTTTGATGAAGCTATATATTTCAATTCATTTGAACAGCATTCGTGCTAGACAGCAGCTAGTCTTAGTTAAGTTCCTATCAGCTAATGACTTTAGAGCCACTAGATTTCACTCTGGACTGTCTGGACGGGGGAGACTTAGAAAAAGGATAATAACTAGATTATTTCTCTACCTTTTAGCGTGTTTATCTTTTTAAAGTGGTCTTGCTCACAATTTTCTGAGCTTTGCTAAATGACAATGTATCTGGAACAAAGAGGTAGGTAGACCAGGAGGGGTACTTGCTTGCTTTCTTTTCTTTGTATTTCTTTATCATCCATCATGATGGTGAAAATGAGGTTGCTAAACAATGGTTTTTGCTTGTCTGAACGTAACAATTACTTCATCTTTAAAAGAGGGTGTGATCAATATTTTTAGAATAATGTTTCAAAAAGCAACATGAAAACAATGCGACAATGTGAAAGGAGTCATTTTTAATGGCCCACGGTTCTTTCCAGTTACAAAGGGGGCCCACCTTGGACCCAATCTGCCTCTGCCTGACTGAGCATGCATATTTAAAGTTTGTTGGTGTGTTTTAATTGTGGCAAAAAACCTCACTCACACCACATCTTGTCTGCTGCAGAGAGTCCCCACCACTGCCAAGAGGTTCTTATCTCATGAAGCAAACAGCCCCAGCGAGGACACTGTGGCCTGTTTGTATTGTCATTGAGTCCACTCTCTTAGTCAACACAGTGTCACTCCCAACTCATCTCATATGGTTGCTTGGTAAAGACCACTTGGTGTCACTTTTTAACGCCCTGGGTACCCTTTTAGCTTTTTTTCCCGACATTTAGGGCTCCGTGGTCAAGTTAGAAACAATACATATGGTTAGATTTAGAAAAAGATACATAGGTAGTTACATAGGTCAGTTAACTTAACGTTAACATAAGTTTAGCAAAGTTACTTGTGCAACTTATGCTATTTACATGATTAAATAAAAAATTCAATGTTGACATTATGTTTCACACAGGAAAGAAACACCCGGTTTCCTGGTTGAAAGGTTTTGCTAAATAGATTCAGGAGCGGACTCAAGGCAGATGAACAGTACACTCAGGCAGGTTTATTCACAGAAAAGGAATGTGCAAACTGAAGAACTGAAAGATGGGAAGCAGGTAGGCATAAGCAGGGATTCCAGGCTCGGCGTGGGATTGGAGGCAACCTCCTGAAATACGTCAGCTGTGGGCTTGCGCTTTTGTACAACAGAAGGAAAATTAATGAACTGGCGAGGAATGGAAGAGCCGGAGTATTACAATGCAGGAGTTGGTTGCTGGATGAGCCACAGGTGGGAGATGCAGCAGGTGGAAATCAGTCAGGAGACAGGGAGCCAGAGTGCCACGCCCACAACACACACAGACTGACAGAAAATGACAAACAAAAATATGACACAGACAGCAGGGAGGGGAAGCGGGGGAACAGAAGGATTTGAAGAGGTTGCAAGGCCAAATCTTGACAGAAAGTCCAATTTCTGGTCCAACCTTTCACCCCAACCACGTTCTTACTGGGCTTTCCCCAGTAAGTTAAAAACTGACTCCAACAGGTCTTGATCATGCATCCAAATGTGACGGCTTCAGAGTGAGAAAGGGTTGCCTTAGTACCCCATTAATAGGGCCCCCGCTAGTTTCTTCACACCTTTAATTTGAGCTGATTAAATACTGAGACGGCAGAGAGTGGCGTGTCAAGAATTGAGGTTTCTTTAGGTAGATATACTAAGAAATTATATTTACGTAATTATTCAGTAAAACTATATGTTATTGTGATAACATGGGAAATGTAAGCCAAGAGTGTCAAACACTGTCACTGTTTCTGCAGCACAGTCCATTATAAACCACACATTAGATAAAGTTTAGACAAACACTGACAAGGGAAACACATTCATTCTCTCTGTGATTATGGATCCTCGCCAAAACTGCCGGCTAGCAAAGATATCTGGCCCACGGCAAGATTGCAGCAAAAAATATAAATACTTTGATAGCGGTGCTGAAATAGATCTCAGTCATCACAGCAACAGTTACTCACATAATCACTTCCTCTTTAGTGGAATTGAGAGCTTTTACTTTGAAAAATTCTTAACGACATTAAAAGAATCTGCAGCCTGCATGACACACCTCTGAAAGAGCTTCAGAAAACGTGATTCCCCTGAATGTTTTCTGCCTGGAGATACGGGGGAAATGAAAAAACCTCCTTAGGTTATGGATGCGGATCAAACATTGGAAAACACAGAGTGCAGCGCATGCCGTAATGTGAACCTGAAAAACAGTTGCTTGCAGAATCCATTTGTTGAAGTTGTCCTAAGGTGGGATTGAAATCATAACACTCAAGGTGCGAGACCTGTGTTTTACCGACCGAGTTAACCAAACACCATCTCAATGGCATCCAATATTATGTATTATATTCTCACCCCCATTATCTAATGGTTGCAAAAATTGCTACAATGAAAAACTTATTTGCTTGCGCCTGCTGTACATTATTACTTCTCTTTCTTCTTCAAACGTACGTATTCAACATAGCGATGAGTGTCTAAACTAGAACAAGATGAACTTAGTGACGAAACGTCCTCTGTAGCGTTGTGTTTCTGTTTTAGGCTCTGTAGAAACATGACGCAGCATTCTAAGGTAATAAAAACATAACGGTTTATTATGTAAGGTCTTTACACACCACTGAAAACATAGTTATCGATCTTATATTGATCTGTTGATAGATCCTCAGAAATATTACACACTGGACCTTTAAAGAAAACAAACCAACCACCGATTTTTTTATTATCATATTTTAGCATTATTTTAAAAGCTAATTAATTAATAAATCCAAATGGTGATCATGAAATCAGGTAGCGATCTTATAATTGATCTGTATATATTTAGGTAACTCATTTGGTAACCATGTATACACATCAGCTCAGCACCTGGCTGTCCGGTTGCAAGTTTACTGTTTTGGTTCACACTCACCACTGTTTTCCGCCTCAGCAGGCACCCCTTTTCATTGAAAACATTGTAAAAAGCCATTGTACACAACCTGCTCAGCAGCAAACAGACACTGACCAGCTAGTGAACAGTGAGCAGCGAAGAGCCAGATATTTCCCTCAGGAACTGATAGAGACCAAAAATAGAGCTAAAAGAGAGAGAATGTTGGACTTTCATTCACCAGGTGACACAAACATTATAATGTTGCTCTGTAGCTGCTGGATGTGTAAATAAGTACCTGTCATGATGAACCTACTATAAATCACTTTTTGTAGATGTGTCATAGAGGTTAAATGGTGTGGTCAGCAACATCAATCATATCATAATATCAGCTATAATATAGCAGTGATCACATATACTACATGTTTACGAGATCACTGTATTTTTGTGGCTGTGTTGATTGCAGAATATTGCCATTGTTAATGATCAGTGTAACTGCACAGTGATTAAACACACCCAGTGATCTGATGTTCTGACACAGTGTAACCCACTGAATGGTGTTGTCAGCCTCCACAGACATGGGTCTTTCAGCATCCATTATAGTGGCCCTTTACCACTCGTCGCCATAACAACACGTCTCCTTTTCACAAAATGCCATCTCTCTGCTTCATCATTGAAGCAATGTGTCCTCAAGCCTCATTCTGAGGTTTTGTTTTCACATTATCAGGTATGGTTACTGATGAGGAGCAAGACTTGATGTGTTTGATATAATAAACATAGGCCACAGTGAACAGAGATTGAGGTTGTGAGGTGTCAGTTATTTTGATCACATCGGACAGAATATCAAAATTTGTCTGTACATGAAAGATGAGATACTGTGAACGTCATGGCATCTACACCATGTTGCGACATGAGAATCTCTAAACGTACAGATGCACTCTGGTATTAGACTGATATGTTGGTTGGGTAATAAGCAGTATCTTAAATGAAATATCAGTCATTTTATACTAATTTTGCACCACTGATTTGATCAAGACTCCTCCCTGACTGCAGGTACACAGATGGAAAAACATTAGGTTGTCCCTGTTATTGAATAAGCCTGGTGAGTCACCCTGCCTACCAGATGCACTAAAGGAAATCTTTAGCCCAGGTTTCAGAGGAGAGTTGAAGCATCCAAACAGTAAGCGCATGAAATGTTTCCGGATGAAAATTTAAAGATTCATAATCCATTTAATTGCAGAACAATATAAGAATAAAAATCATGTTGTATTTCCCCCACAGTAAAACATTACAGCTCCACAGTACAAACATGTTTGACAGACCAAACAACTTTACTTTGACACCGATTGTCGTGAATTCGCATCATACCTCTTCCTTGCGGACTGCAAGCCAAGATAGCACATGGATTCCCCCAATGCCTGTTGGTGCATATTCAATACGTACCTAGGAACTTTTTGCAAGCCCTGGTTTCTCGTTTATGCCTGTTGTCGCTAATTTGCATCATACCTGAATTTATATCTTTTCTATGTTCTATAGACGAATTAACAATCTTCACTTAATTTATTATCATCTTGAAAGTAAATGAAAACACAAATCATTTTTTTTTTTTTTTTTTTTTTTTGATTGTAAAAACATTCAGGCGTCAAGGGGTTAAATTGGCAGTATATATAGTAGACATAGTATCACCAAATTCAATAGGGTTCTATTGGAGGGCATGAATTATGCTGAGGCCCTCTGTAAGAATAAACCATGAATGTGCTCTGTAAATTCATGGAAATCCCAAAATTTCGACATTCACATCACCAGGAGAAATGGGTTGAGATGATGGATGGATGTTCAAAAGTGACCATTTTAAGCAAATGGTGATGCTAACAGAAAGGTCAGAGAGTCACTAATAACAATAAGATTCATCTTATTGCACTGATGAATATCCACAGAAATCTTAATGGAAATAATAATATTAGTCAATATTTAGATGTTTAGAGATCTGAGGTGGGACGAGTTCTTTCAGGTGTCAAGCATTCTGGAAATAAAAGTCCTGTTTGTTTTGTTTTTTTCCATGGATAAAATTGATCAGAAATACAGCGTAGACATTGTTAATGTTGTAAATGACTGCTGTTGCTGCAAACTGCTGATTTGTAGTGGAATATCTACAGAGGCATTCAGAGACCCATTATCAGCAACCATCAGGTCTGTGCTCCAATGGCACGTTGAGTTTGCCAATTGAAGTTTATCATTTTAAAAGGCTAACTGATCATTAGAAAACCCTTTTGCAATCATAGTAGTACAGCTTAAATAACGAATGTGCTGAATAAAGAAGCAATAAAACTGGTCTTCTTACACTACTTAGGAGTCTCCAGAGCATCAACATTCGTGGGTTCCATTACATGTTTAAAATGAATAAAACTTTCTTCTGAAAGTCATCAGTCTGTTCTTGTTCTGAAAAAAGGAAGGCTCCTCCATGTGAGAAATTGCCAAGAAACTGAAGCTCACATACTGTGCTGCGTACTACTGCCTTTACAGAACAGCGCAAACTGGCTCAAACCAGAACAGATGTGCAGAACAGGAGTGGGATCAATTAGCCTTTTAAAATGATATACTTGGATTAGCAAACACAATGTGCCATTAGAACACAAGGCTGATGGTTGCTAATAAAGGGCCTCTGTAAGCCTATGTAGATATTCTGAAAAAACATTTCTTAAAAACATGTGGAAATAATTCAATATTTCAAGTTAAAACAGAAACTTTTTATGCCTATGTTTGTATGTTGAGGAACATTTTGAGAATTCACAGTGGAGAAAAGAATTTCTGGAAACAGCAGCTCTTTGCACTTCACAACTTAATGGATCTATACTTTGGATCAGAGTTGTCAGACTCCTGCTAGTGCCACACAAATCATGTTTTATATTAGTAAAACAGTTTAAACAGTACAAAGTTGACTCCAAATGCACACTTCCAATTAAGAGTCTGTTTCTCCAACAGTGCAACCAGCAGAGGATCCAGGGATGTTATACTGGAGTCAGGAAAATGCTCACAGAAATTATTCTGCGGGTCAATGACTTCTGTCATAGTTTGTGTCCTGTAATCTGGTGACATAGCGCCATCTGGAACTTTATGTGTGCCTCTGAACCTGATCTGAGCAAGGGTCTCATTTATAAACAGGGCGTACATACATAACAGGGCTGGAAACGTGCGTCCACCACTTTCCAAGCAAAGGTTGTGATCTATAAAAAACAAACTTGATGGGAGAATGTGTGTCCTGTAAGTAAACTCTGAACCATGCGCACATAAAGAGGAGAAATGAGAAACGGCGACTCACACGGCAGAAGGATGAAACTGTGTTAAATGAATAGGCTTACTACTGTGTAAAATAAATTGAAATATTACCTTTAAATATATTATAGGCTTAAAGCCTTTCTAAATTTTACTTTCAGACACTCCTTTGATTGATTTTCCCTGAAGTGCAAAATAAAGAAACAAAATTTTATATAATTTGCAGCCCACAAAAAGATCCATGACTGAGGATAATAAACACAAACGGAGATTCTGTTTCTGCAAAAGAACACATTAAATATGTTGTACACTTTAATCAGGAATCATTTAATTAATACTTGCATGCAGTGCAATTTTTTCTCATAAATAAGGTGAAGAAATACAGTAAGTAAGTAAAAACAAGTAAGTCGAACAAATACAAGTGCATAGTTACATAGCCTATTATTATCAGATGTCCGTTGCCTTATCGAGCCAAATGCTGTGCGCCAGGATGGGGATGTGATGCGCTGCTTGTAAAAACACAAAATATAAAACTATTTTATTGTCATTTACAACAAGTCATATTTATTTTAACTCATCAGCAGCCTCGTTAAGTGAGTAGACTGTGTAGCCTAAATAAATGTGTAAACACAAGTGGAATGCATTTGGTTTATTATCTTTTCAAATGGGGGAATCCAAATTAGTACCTGGATCATCCTGTCTTGTGTATGTGTCCCCCTCCAGCCAGTGACATCACTACTCAAGAGGGATGCCCCTTCTTGCTGACTGGTTATGAAGGGGGTGGAGCTCCGGTGCCCCTTTCCTCCGATGCACAAGCGTTGCGTTGCGTTTTTTTACCCACCAAACAACATGCTTCAGCTTCACCAAAAGGAACGTCAGTGTCACTGAGTTAAATTTAGTTTTTTAGCTTCTCTGTCAGAATTTGCCCCCTTTTCTTCCTGCAGTCAGGACGTATTAATATTAACTGATCATTTATAAGTAACTATAGGCGTTTAAAGGGTCGGGCAAGGAGATCCCTCACATGTGCCACATAGTGATTTATAAAGTCTGAATATTTTTTGGCGTACGCCATTTTTGGCTTTTGGGCGCATGTACACTTTTGGTGAGGATTCTACACAGAGTTTATAAAACTGTACTGTAGAACTGTAGAAATGACTCCTAAAGGTTGTGTACGTTAAAAAAACAGGAAATGCATACGCACAAAAATATATAAATCACGATCAACTTGAAATGTGGCATATGTGAGGGAGCTCCTTGTCCGACCCTTTAAACGGCCATAGTTGCCTGTAAATGGTCAGTGAAAGGAAGGATGAAACGGTTTGAAATGGATACTCTAAATAAATCAAAATATTACCACTGAGTATTATAGGCAAATAAGACTTTCTATTATTTACTATTACATGAGTTTATTTGTAAAACAAAAGCCTTTCTGAATGAACAAACACCTGTTTGATTGATTTTCCCTGAAGAGCGCAATAAAAAACATAATTTTAGATTATTAGCAGCGCACACAAAAAGAACCATCATTTAGGATAATAAACACAAACGGATATCTGTGTTTTTGCAAAAGAACACCTTAAATATGTTATACAGTTTAACCGGGAATGATATTAATTACTATTACATCAAGGGAGTTGAGCTCCGGTGCCACCTTTCCTCCGCACAAGCATTGTGTGTATGTATTTATTTAACAACATCATTTTTCCTGCTTCAACCTCACCAAATAGTTCTTCCCCCCCCCCATTTTTAGCTTTTCTGGCAGAATTTGCAATCTTTATCTTCCCTTCATGAAGCCAGTACATCTTAACATCAGTGAGGGGCGTTTCACTGACCATTTATAGGCAACTATATAAATGAGACCCCAGGGTTTTCATTTATAAACGGTGCACTGTATAAGCAAACTTTGGTAAATTATCTTTAAAAAAATGATTGGAGAATGTGCGGTCCACAGTGCAAACTCTGAACCATGGGTATGCACATAAATTTGAGGTGTTTTTTGCCAGTTGCTTTATATGTGATAGGAAGACCAATGGCTGATCTCAGTTTCATTTCAGTTAACCTTAAGCTGCCATTAAATCAGAGGACAAACATTGTTAAGTGGCTATTTCCACAAACTGCTTACTGGCATATTTAAATTTGGAAGGACTAAAGTATATGTGTTGAGAATGCATTTATACCTTTTCAGCATTGTGATTTCAGTCTGTCTTAAGCACTTTTTGGTTGCATTTTAACTTAAAATTTTGGATATCTGATGATGATCGCATGAAATAAATTTTCAATTCAATTTTACTTAAATAGCACCAATTCACAACAACAGTTATCTCAGTGCACTTTTCATATAGAGTGTGCTCTACCATGCTCTTTGTGATATTATTTACAGAGACCCAACAAGAGTTCCCACCATGAACAAGCACTGGTGACAGAGTAAAAAAAAACTTCCTTTTAAGAGGCAGAAACCTCGAGCAGAGGTTACCTTCTCTCTGGGTTGACGAAGCGGATCATGTTATGTTAGCGGGTATCGCTGAGTGAGAATGTTGGCCTACTTGTGATTGGCCTACCTGTGAGGGCTGAGACGAAGGTGGAGTGCGATGACGGACTTGCGTGTGAAGTGCTGTTGAACACGGTGACAGGCTGCAACATGAGGCCTGGTAATAAAGAGGGACACTGATGCTGTGCAGGGGCTGAAATGTTTCTTCTCTCGGCTGAGGAATTGCACATCAGCTTGCTAGCCTACAACAACAAGAAACTGAGAAAGATACTGTGTGCAGTGAAATTCGCAGCGATTTCACACTGAAAAGACAGCTGACAGCAGCAGAGAGTAGAACAGATTTAAAGTTTGACAGCAGCAATATGATAGGCTAATGGAGATCATGGAAAAATCTGGTCAGCTGGTTAAGAAGTTTGCAGAGTGAGAGAGAAATGAAAGAGAATGGATGAAGATAGTGTCCCTGATTGAACTTGCGCCATCTGAGTCGCCACTTCATTTTTCCAGGGCTTCAGCCCAGAATGTTTTGATGGTAGCCCCAAATGTAGCTCAACAACAACAAAACTATTTTCTGTATTAATATGCAATAATCCTCATAACGCAAGAACGGAGGCTACTCGCAATAATATTGCTACATTTTATTTGAAGTTCATGTGACGTGAGATTTCTGTCTGGTCACACGTGTTTTCACTTTTGGTTTTCTACCTCTGATGAAGAGCAGTGTGCTCGTCTCAACGAGTAGGCAACAGTCCCAGAGGGCTCTGTCAGACGGTCTAAAGAGGGTAGCCTACAACAATCTCAGCAGAGCGATAACACAGGGTAACGCACAGCAGAGGGGCAGGTAGATTTTGTTAAAATAGTATGACTTTATTCTCATTAGATTGCAATTTTATTCTCGTAATATTACTAATAATAAATTGTAATAAAAAATACGTAATAATAATATGACTTTTGTCTCAAAATATTATTCTGCAAATGTCAGAGAACACAGATGTACAGAAGAGATTCTGAATGTGCAGAAAGTTTTGAACACGAGCAGAAAAGCTGCTGAAACACAGAAGCTATTATTGTCCAGGAGTTTCTAACTAAATTAAAATAAATTTATTTATCACTGAGGTGAAAAGGTGCCATATGCACATTTAGAGACTTTACTTCAGCCATACCTGCGTGTGTGTTGACTCAGCAGGGGTGAACTTAAATGAGAAAAGTTGATCTACAGGAGAAACATATCTGACAGCAATACAGAATGTCTGAGAGTCTTACTGCATTATGTTAAATTATATTTTTTATATTTTCAATTGACACCTGAATTTTATGTTTCCCTTTTCCTCAATAAATTAGTGCAGTAAAAATCACCAGAATGCAGGAAATTAAGTGTTTCAAGCACACATTTTTCAGGGGGAGGACCCCCAAACCCCCCAGTCAATATTATTAGTGTTAATTATGGTCACTAGTAATTATAATAATCATAATGTATTTATATAGCCTATGATCTTTAATAAAGACAATGTAGCTGAAGAAAAAAGAAAGAAATGGAAGGTGTAAAAGACAAGGCTCAGTTTGACAAATGGCAAAACATGAAAACATGTAAGATTTCTGGGCTGGGCTAAGCCCCCAAAGAGCCTGGCAACGCCCCTGACTTACACTGAGCTTTATCATTGTGTATGAACCAAACTTTTGGAATCTTTTAACAACACCCTTTAGTACAGTGTTTAGTTAATGAAATAACACAGTCATCAGCCCTGAAAATGAATATTATGATATTATGGCCAAAAGTACTGGTGGAAACAACCGTATTGTTCATGTTTCCCTCAAGTTGTAGTTCCTTTAGAGGAGCTTCTGGTTCTGGTGTTTCCCATTAACACACTCTGGCAGTACAGTAGTACCTGTACAGCCTGGGGCTTTTTTCTATTTGAAAACATGGCTCACATGGTTCTCATCTACGAAAGGGGGCTTAAGTGTCATTCCAATCCCTGATCCCATATTTCTCCCCCTTTTTTTCCTGGGTCTTTTCCAGACATTCCTGCCTGGCCAAAGTCCTGGAAACTAAAACCCACCGGTGATGTCATCCCTTGGATCACAAGGGAGGGGAGGGGAGAGGGAGAATAGTCTGGTCATTTTGGCTGTGGAGGGCAAGCTTAGAGCTGCAGGGGATTGAGGGGAGGGAAGGGGTAAGGTTTCACCAGAAAAAGAGCTGAACAGTGAGGTGTTGATCTTCCTGATACAGTACTTCCTGTACAGCTTTGCAGGTTCCTTCGAGGATCCACAAAACGACAAGACAACTGCAACTCTACATCAAACTGACATAATGAGAAGGTAATCAGCTGATTTACATATTGATTCCATTAGCAAACATAGAGCAGTGATCTTTTATTCTTTTTAAGATTATTATTTCTTTATTTCTGCTTAACTGGACACTGACAGTAGAGAAAGACAGAGGACAGAGAGAGGAGATGACATGAAGCAAAGGGCCCAGGCCGGTTTCGAACCCAGGCCACTGCAGCAAAGATAACAATGGTACAGGCTCTACCAGTTTAGCTACTTGTGCACCCTGAGGTAGTTGTCACGCTGTGGGCCTGCTTGCATTGGTTAGTTCTTAGTTTTGTTATTTCAGTCTCTTCTGTATCTGTTATGTAGTATATGTTGTTGTTGTTTGTCTGGTTATTATCCGTCAGCTGTTGTTTAGTGGTGTTTTGCCCATGTCTAATCTGAGTTCTATCTTTGCTTCAGTCTGTGTATCTTGTTAGTATAGTCGTAATCTGTCTGCTTGTGTCGGTTCCCCCAGTTATTCCTCTACTTGCATGTCCACTAAACACTTTGAGGTCCAGTTAATGTATGGTCTTGTGTTTTGCATCTGTGAGTATCTGTCTGTTTTCCCCTGCTGTCACTCTACCGGTCTGTGTGCTTGATTAGTCCATGTCTTTCACCTGTGTATCCCCTCCCAGATCCCTAGTCCCTGGTGTTAAATGTTTGCTGTTTCTGTTCAGTCACTGTCTGGTCTTTGTCATGTATGATGTGTGTCCTGCCTGTTCTTGGAACTACCAGTTCATCATTTTGGATGTACCTGTCTCTGCAACCCGTAAGCTTTAATGCTTGTTTTTGGTTTGGATTCAAATCCTGAACATGATGTCGCCTCTCTAGTGTCTTGCGTTTGGGCTCTCTCCTGCGTGCACTCATCAGGATCCTGACAGTAACCATTTTTAAAGAAGAAGAATTGATAATCTAGTCTATGAAACAAAGTCCATAAAAAATAATAGCCAGTTAATCGATTGACAAAAATTGATCAACAACCATTTTATTCATTGATCATTTAATTCAATTCAATTTTATTTATATAGCGCCAAATCACAACAACAGTTATCTCACAGCGCTTTTCATAAAAGAGCAGGTCTAGACCGTACTCTATGATGCTATTTACAGAAGCCCAACAGTTCCCACCAAGAGCAGCACTAGGCGACAGAGGCAAGGAAAAACTTCCTTTTAAGAGGCAGAAACCTCGAGCAGAACCATGGCTCAGGGTGGGCGGCCATCTGCCTCGACCGGTTGGGGTGAAGGAGAGAGAGGGAGAGGGGGGGGGGGAAGGCAGCCTACACAGTAAAGGTGATGTTGCTATAGACTAAATGAAAAATCCATCCATCCATCGTCAACCGCTGATCCTGCGTACAGGGTCACGGGGGGGTGAAGCCAAACCCGGCTTACATCGGGCGATAGGCGGGGTGCACCCTGGACAGGTCACCAGTCCATCGCAGGGCCACACATAGACAGACAACCACTCACACTCACACCTAAGGACAATTTAGGGTCACCAATTAACCTAGTCAGCATGTCTTTGGACGGTGGGAGGAAGCTGGAGCACCCGGAGAGAACCCACGCAAACACGGGGAGAACATGCAAACTCCACACAGAAAGGCCGGGGCAACTGGGGTTTGAACCCGTGACCTTCTTGCTGTGAGCAGCAGTGCTAACAACTGCACCACCGTGCCGCCCCTAAATGAAAAATGGTACAGATATTTATAGTAGTGTTAATGATAATAATCGTAATGTTAATGATTATAATAACAATAGGACTAGTAACAATAGTTGTTGTAGCAGAGGGTGTCGAGCAGGAACACGGGGGCAGCAGGTAACCCGCAACCACAGATCCAGACTTCACAGCTCCAGAGCCAGAAAACCTGCAGGAAGTGATAGGAGGAGAGAGGAGAGGGACGAGAAAGCACAAGACTACCAGAAAGGGGAGAAGTTGTGTTAGTAACATGCAATAATGGGATGAGGTTGCATACAGAGGGAGAGAAAGTAGAGGAGAGAGGAGCTCAGTGCATCATGGGAAATCCCCCGGCAGTCTAGGCCTATAGCAGCATAACTAAGGGATGGTTCAGGACTAACCTGAGCCAGCCCTAACTATAAGCTTTATCAAAGAGGAAAGTCTTAAGCCTACTCTTAAATGTGGAGATGGTGTCTGCCTCCTGAACCCAAACTGGAACCTGGTTCCACAGGAGAGGAGCTTGATAGCTGAACGCTCTG
>NC_060160.1:28368795-28378737 GCF_021292245.1 Micropterus dolomieu | reverse complement strand
CCACATCGTTTGCTGGACACCACCTCGACAACCAGCGGCGGAATGACGACATGCGGCTATACATGTCATCACTGGTCAGATTTGGCAGGGGTCCAGAGAAAACTATGGTGTCCGACATTGTTTTTGCATATGTACACACCGACTCAACATTAATCTTAGTGACCTCCGATTGGCGTAACCGGGAGTCATTACCGCCGACGTGAATAACAATCTTACTGTATTTACGTTTATCCTTAGCCAGCAGTTTCAAATAAGACTCAATGTCGCCCGCTCTGGCCCCAGGGATGCACTTAACTATGGCCGCTGGCTTCGCTAACTTCACGTTTCTCAAAATGGAGCTGCCAATGATCAGAGTTGGTTTCTCAGCGGGTGTGTCGCTGAGTGGGGAAAATCTGTTAGAAACGTGAACAGGTTGATGATGCCCCGTGGACTTTGAATGCTTACAACTATTCCTCCTTCGGACAGTCACCCAGCCCCCCCTTCCTGGCTGCACAGGAGATGCCGGAGGACGGCTACCAGAGGCTAACTCAGGCCGTTCCGCACCGACTACCGGGGACTGGCTAGCTACAGTAGCTAAAGACTGATCTACCAAGGTGCGGAGCCGGACTTCTAAATCACTGAGCCTCGCCTCCATGTCTATAAATAAACTACACTTATTACACGTACCATTACCGCTAAAGGAGGCAGAGGAGTAACTGAACATCTGACACACCGAGCTGGAGAAAGTAGGAGAGAGAGAGGGAGAAGGAGAAGCCATAGCTAGCTGCTGAGCTAATGTCGCTAATGGCTAAGCTAAAGTATGGTAGCGTTAGCTACCAGAACTTTAGAACAACTATGAGATTGAACAGCAGTCACTAAAAGATGGAAAGAACTGTGAGTGCTTAGGCAAAATTACTGTAAGAATAAGTGTTTAGCGGACAGTTGGCCGCTGTAATCTAACAAATTTAACTGGTATTTAGCGAGAGCAGCACAACACGGTACCAACACACAAGCACCGGAAACAGAAATGAGTCAACACACTTACCGCAGTACGTCAGCAACGTCAGCAACATCAGCTAATTTAAGTTATTAGCTTTTGATAAAGGTTGATTTCATGTGTTTGAGGTTATGGTTTTGAATGTCTGGATGGTTACAATAAATTGTAATCTAATTTACAACATTGTCTTGTATTCTGTTAAAATGTCACAATGCAATATGTTGCTGTAGAATTCTTTTTACTGTTAATTTTTGTTTTTTACCTAATTGTATTGTTAGATTGTATTAGATTATATTCACCTTTTAAATCAAAATAGAATCAGAGCTGCAACAATTTAATAAATGACCCTTTGCTAAGCCACGCCCCGAATACAGAGCTGGCCAATCAAAGTGCAGTATAGGACTCTCTAACTGAGGTCCGACACTTTCATGGCTGCGCTCCATTGACTCTAATGCAAAAAGAGTCGTTTTCTAGCTTTTTTTTGACTGTAATTTCTGATCTGATCAAACGCTGTTCCTGGGGCCCTTGTAATAGTTACAGCAGCTACCCACAGAGGTTGAAAGGAGAAGTACGATTTATTCTCTTTCCAAAACCTAAAACAAAGCCAGAAACATGTCGGCTGTGGATTGTTCCTAATGTAATGTTAGTTAGCTAACGCTAGCTAACGTCCTACTGAATGTAACGTAATAAAGCCCTACTGTTCTGCTTTTTAATGACTGTAATAATGAATAGAAGCCTACCCAGCTTTACAGGAACAGTGTTGATCGTTCATATCGTTGTCTTTTGTCTCAATCGTCAGGGGATGCGGTGGTTCACTTGTACTGTGTGACCGGTAGGCTTTAGCTTCAATCTTTCATGTTTTTCACGTCCGTTTGACTCAGTTTGACTCAGTTTGACAGCCTGAATACAACCTTCAAATGTATAATGCAACTGCAAAACTGTCTGCTTCTTTCAGAGATTTCCAACTAATTTGACAATATTTCTCCGGGGAGTGCAGTAATAGACAGTGGCAAACTGACAGTTTGTCCGACTTAGCAACAGTAACTAAGGGGGGCAGGGCTTAGCGAAGGGCATGCGGGCAACACCATTTTTATATACAGTGTATGGTAACAACCTTCATGAAAAGAGCATTTGTAATATAACACATGTTATTATGGAGCTGATGTTTAACTAAAACTCCACCAGCTTCTGTCTGAGGAATCTAATTGCGTGAGAGTTGAATATAATCGCTGCCAGATATGTTTATCATGCGACTTGCGCTATATTGCAGTTTTTTAAAAACTGAATCCAGTATTTTTCAACAGTCAGTCTATCCCATGAGCTAAATTACCAATTCTTGGAGAAAAAGCCTCATGTTCTTCAGTTGATCAAACATATGTATACTAGCACTTTGTATTCACTGTGAGTTAGTCAAAGCTACTGTCTGTGAAAGCAGAGATCTGTTTGCATTCACCCACTTCAGGGAAGGAATGCGTGTAATAACAGATATCACACAATGTCAACACAAAAACATCAAAGCCTTTTGCTCACAGAACAGAGAACAGCATCCAATTGTTGCAGCCTATCACCCTGTCATTGAGTCTCTTGAGCATTCAGACGTGGAAAGATTTAATGGAAAGGTTATATTTTCGGAGTGGCGGTGAAACCACAGTTATGGCTCAATGCTGTCAACACAGCTTCATTCGAGCCTGAGCACGGCAGACTTATTTACAGACACTGATTGTTGAATAAAGCAGTGGGCTTGTGCTATTACTGCACTTTTTGGTAGAAATAACTCAAATGTTTGTAAATGCAGGTTGTATTGCATAAAACAGAAAAGTCACTTGTGTGAGAGAATATGTTGGCTGGCCAGCTATGTTCATAACACACATTCTTAACCGTGAGTGTGAGAGCCTTTCTTCACTAAACAATGGGAAGTTTACTGAAGTCTTCTGAAGTTGTTTTGGGGAGAGGATTACATGGGGAGCTGCATCCAAATTCTTGCTTTGAAGCTGAAGTTTATCTAGCTGCATTGTCTGAGAGTGAGTCTGCAGGCAGTCACAACTGATTACGGAGGAGAAAGTCACTGTTTGTTGGCCCTGGAGTTGATATTTGTGATGGAAATTAATCACGTTGACTAAAACAAACAAGCAACCTTTGGGGGATTTGTGTGGTGGCACTGAGTGCTCAACCCACAACTTAAGAAAACGCAATCATGCAAATAGTCAAAACATAAGCAAATTAATCAAGAAAACAAGGTCATTTATTTGTCATTTTACATCACAGAGTTGCACAATGAAATGTAAGTTGCAGCCCCTTATTGCCACACACACACACACGCACACTTTAAATTTAGAGTAGAATAAATTAAACAATTTATACAGTTATTTACACATTTAAAACATTTGATGACGCTTGCACAGCATTTAGAAAGAAAAAAAGCTCTAAATACAGAAAACTAAAGCAAATATAATTCACTTGCAAAGACTACGCCAATAAAGATATGGAATCTGGAATCTAGATCTTGCTGCTGCATGGTCTGTGGAGGAAAGCTGGGTGCCTGCACCACAGTGGTGAAGGCTGACGTGAGCTGCTGGGACTGGAAGCTGGGGGACTGAAGATTCTGGCCACCCAGTGCCAGCAGCCCCGACTAAAGCTGGCTGCTGTGGTTAATGGAAATGGGCGACGTAGGTTGCCGGCATTCAGGTTCCAAACTGCACTATAGGAACTAGGTTCGGGAAACAAGACCACGTCTCGAACACATCCCATTTCCGCACAGAATGTATTTAAGCACACTTTAGCCATTCCCATCCTCTTTGACGCTTACCTTAAACCATAGACTAGGAGCTCAACCATTCAGATCTGTTTTAAGAAATTTAGCAAACTCCTGAAGTCACTCCTGGAGTCCTCTCCATCTCCAAAGATCCAACCTTGTTAGCAACCCTGGTCAGCAATCCATATGAGCTCTCAGCTTTCATCCTCTGATTTAAAATGGCAACGTTTATTTACGGTAGTTATGAGTAAAGATAAGACAGTGTGGAGATATGGTGGGAATCAGTGGTGTAAGGTGTGTGTGGATGAGTGAAAGTGTTGTATTGAACGATGGAAACCTAAAGTTAATGACAGAGATGTGCAGACCATGAGGAGTTATAAAGCTGCCCAGGAAGGGGGAGAGTGCCCTTCGTCACTCCCACCTCTGAGAGTGGCCACTGTTTTGTATAGTTGCGGTGCGTTGAGACAATAGATTTTCTCATATTACTCACATCCCCGTGACCCTGTATGCAGGATAAGCAGTTGACGATGGATGGATGGATATTACTCACATGTCAGGATTCTTGGTACAGTATGATATGGTTCTGTGGGAAATATTCCACATCAGAGGCCTACAGCACACACACACACACACACACACACACACACACACACACACACACACACACACACACGCACTCTCTGCTCTGACAGTACAGTGACTGGGCACCTAATGAGCACAAGCTAAGTATGCGTGGAGACCTGCTCTCTGTGGGCCACTTGTCTTGGCTGGGGAGGCTGTTTAAAGTGGGTTCCAGCCCCAGGGCAGAACTGAAATATGCAGGAGGAACTCACTGTAGGAAAATGAAGTGGAGAGCAAGTTCTAGATAGTTCCTGGGGTATTCTCTTACATAAATGAGGCGAGACGTATTGAGGCTAAGCCGTAACTTTCCCTTCTAGAAGTTGCAAACTGTGAACAATGCAAGGGTGAAGAAAATCTTTTTTTTTCCCATTCATGTAGGCTATTCTCAGTGTATGTGTTCTCAATCTGCTCACTGTCTCACTGTGTCCCGGGGAGGGAAAATGCATGTTAGAGATGGACATTAGAATGCAAATTAGCATTCAGATAAACTATTTTTTCACTGGGTTAGAACAAAAGAAAATGTTTTGAGGGGTCACTTCCTGCATTGGTTTATTCTGAAGGACTACAACATTTTTGAAGTACTTCCAAAGTCCAAAATGTCACATATATGTATCATGTAGCATCAATCACAAATAAATAAAAATTTAATTTGTCAAAAAAACTTTTATAATTAAAACTATTTTATTTTTTTCCCGTGCAATGTCAGTACAACTTTCTTAATGATTTTTCACAATTTTCAACTAGTGTTAATTTTGTCAGGTATTTTTTATTAAGTCGTAGTCTTAGTCCTGTGTCAAATGGAAAAAACAAGTGGTTTTTCCAGCAATGCTTTATTTCGAGTTGAATTGAGAGCTTTTACTTAAAGACCTCTTAAAAACCCCACAGGAAACATGATTCCCCTGAATGAGAAGCGCAGGAATTTCCTCTGCCTCGAGATACTGGGGAAGTAAAAATAAGCTTCCATAGGTCATGTGAGCATTGTCAAAATATAGTCCTGCAAAAATATATTCACACAAGGGGAGAACCGAACACACAAGTCTGATTGAAAAGTCCTGTACATTAGTGACTGACCTAACCCACCACCTAACAATGATCTTTAAATTATCAAGCTTGTCTGCTGACCCCTGATCTACAGCATCAACAACACTGAAACAATCTCTGTTCTCTACTGTATTTATTCATTCTGAACATGTTGTGTACACTCCCTTGTAGTCTAAAATTTTTTTCATGGAAATCAAAGTTGTTGACAAACATTAGTACACATAGTTTTGTTATTTAACACTTTATAACCAAACATGAAAAAGCTTATATGATGTGACTGTCCCAAGCATGTTTAAACTTGAATAAAACTAAGGAAAGAAAATGCAACTCTTCTCAATAAAGTACAGAATGATAACACAGAGCTGACTCAGAATATTATGCCTGGACTCACAACTTCTGACAAACTACATTTTGAGCCATAAATGATGTGACACTACATCATACTTGACAGGTTGTGCACACAGAATAATTATTCATTTGCACTAACAATGTATTCTTGTATTTTATAACTAATAGCTAAGTTTAATGCATGTTTTGTCCTTTTTTTGTCTTTCATGACATGAACAAAGATGTATACATACTCATTTTTGTCACACTTTCACACTAGACAATAAATTTACTACCTAAGTGATACAATTTTGTATTAGTGTGTTTCTCACTAGAAATATGATTCTTCACTAGTCATGTGTCCAATACAAAAGTGCTATTCAATGTTTAATCCAAAGATCTGGGGAGAAAGAGAGAAAAGCATGTCGGGTGAAACCTGTTGCCCCACACGCCACACCATCTGCTGCCTGTGAGCACAGGGATGGAGAAACCCCCGCGCTGTTGGCAGATGACCTGTGCAGAATGCATGGGAATGAATTACAATATAATTTCTTTGAATACATTTCTTGCCTTTTCCTTGATGTTCTGAATAACTTTGTGGCTAGTTTGTTTTTAGAAAGGAAGGCAGGGTAAAGAGGGTATGAAAAGTTACATCTAGTGAGAAAGTTGCCAAGTTGGTGAAAATGATTAAGGTGGTTTAACTTAAAAGCTCAAGTTCAATTTCTGCCTTAAAAATGTGAGTAAACTCAACTTTAAGAAAAGCTTTGTTTGAACTCCTGATGTTATGTTATACAATTTGTTTAATTAATGATTATTTATTGTTTGAACTTAATACTGTGAGTTAAAACTACTATCTATATGACATTGTCCTTTCAAGGAAACTTGCTTTCTCTTGTCAAACGAACATACAATTCTACACCCTTTCAACTCACATTTTTAAGTTCAGATAACTAAATACAAGACATTTCAAGTTAGTTTAACTTGGAAATGCAAGTTCACCTGCTGCCTTGAAAATGCAAGTTAACTCAACTGGAAGATTGCCTTTGTTTCAACTCATAAATTCAAGTTCATAAAGTTGATATAACTAGTGTTCAAGTTGTCTCAATGTTGTTTTTTTAGTTAAATGAACTTTTTACAACTGTAACTTCATACTTTGAGTTATTCAAACTCATAGTTTCAAGTTACAGCAACTTCACCAAATTAAAACATTCAGTTTACATGTATAAAAGGCTTTGCAGACAGACCACAACAACAGCACCACTGCGCTATTATCTTCAATGTCTTGCGACGGGTCAGCTGGGATTGGCTCCAGCCCCCCGTGACCCTGTACGCAGGATAAGCGGTTGACGATGAATGGATGGACTTGTGACAAGGCAGGGCATTTTGTTGTTGCGCCCGTGCACAGTGCAGTCAAAGTTCAAAATAGCAGCAGATCTCACCTCCTTTCTGAAAGGGCTTTTCGCTGATGTCAGGAACCCTTTCCACCAGTGGCACTAGTCTTGTTTACCACAGAAGTGCCTATATTTTGGTTGGAATTTCAATACATGACTTATCTTCAGTGTATAATTAGTACGGATGAGCAAGAACGCCACTATCTCTATCTGTATCTGTTAAACAAATAAAATTTTCTGTATCTGTACTCAGAATGGGCGGGGCTTAAACTATAAGTGGACTAACTGAAAGTTATTTAAGCCTGAAATTGGTATCAGAACTTGCTACATTTATTAGATAACTATTTACAGAACAGCCTCAGAATTGAGTTTCAGAGCAATGTTTTTGATCACAATAGTAATGATTTAAAAAAAAAGGTTCCTATGTTTATAGTTTATAACAAAACAGATTTTACTCTGATGATACTCATAAAAAGTGTCTGTACCGGATACTTGTTTCAACCGCATACTCGCTAGACCCTAATAATTAGTTGATTATGTATATGTTTTTCTCAAACTCAAAAGACGCAGCACCTAGGCAATTTTTTTTCTCTTGCTCCAATCCCCGCACTCTGATAACTTACCTACGCAAGTTCAATCAACACGACAAAAGTCTCAAATAGTCAACACAATGAATTAATGCAAGTTTAACTTTCTAAAACTCATACAGTTGAGTTCAAAATCCAAAACTTGTCAGAGCTATTTGAGTTAAAAAGAAGAAGTAGGTTGACATAACTAAATGGGTCTATGATATTTTTCAGTGTGGTGCTACCTGTATAATTCAAATCAATAAAATTTTATTTAGACAGCGCCAATAGGCCCTTTTCACAATTATGTCAAACTTCCGTCTGATTCGAAGCGGGGTATGTTAACTTCTGGTGTGCTTTCGCCTCGGAGACTTCTCTGGAAAATGCACGGATGCTCATCATCCATCCATCCATCCATCCATCGTCAACAGCTTATCCTGCGTACAGGGGGCTGGAGAGAATTCCAGCTTACATCGGGCGAAAGGCGGGGTACACCCTGGACAGGGATGCTCATAAACTTTACGAAATTGTGAAAGGGAAGGTTAAGAATAGTATTTACGTGTTTAAATTAGTTTACTGTGATTATTTTCAATTTACCATTCTGTAACAGCCAGACTGTATATAAAGGAAACAGCCTCGAATTGGAAAGTAGGCTAGCTAGCAGCAACTTAAGCAACAGGTAGCTGAAATATACACTGATGTCTGTCTGTACATTGTAACATTAACAAGTTTACTTTCTATATAAATGTGTAATCACTGACACCTCCCAACACTGTTGTTTAGAATAGCTTTTTAGATATTGACTTAAAAGGTAAATGATAAACCATTTCCATTTGCTGATGTGATTCATCACTTCTTGTGTCCATCTTTCTCAGCAGCAGCCCACCCAACAAGCACAGCACAATCATCAAGACGATGTTATTGCAGTGTTCCTTGTTGTTCCAAAAACAAACAAAAAAGTCCGTATTTGAGTTTCCACGATTTTCCTGTGGACGCAGAAATACGTGTCCGTTCCTTCGTGGGAGCACCCACGTATGTAGTCTGCACTTTGTTCTGTTTAAAATATAACCAAAAATGTCTCATGACCATCAAGTGTCTCAACATATTTCACACCTCTAGGGAGAGGCTCACAAGCTCGTGAGTCAGTTTACCTGCGAGCAAGAAAGCATCTGGGGGCTGCAGGGCTGGATGACTCCCAGGAGATGCCTGACACAGGGGACAGAGGATGCGTTGCCTGCAGGTGCCGTGGCAAAAGATCATGACATGACTTTGTTCTCCTGGTTAGTATTACAAAAAGTGTCTTGCAGAAAATTACATTACACAACAGTCTTGGAGTTGGATTCAGAACATCTGGACTTGCTGTAAAAAGACTTGAAATATTTTGCTGCTCATTCAAGAAGCTTCTTCAGTTCTACTGACTGGTGGGGATATCTCTCTGGGTAAAAAAGGTCTGACATCCCCAACATCAAGTATTTTTTACAGTAAAGCCATTTACCCTGAATACTGCTACAAGATATGAACATGATCCGGAAGACATTCCACAGACATTACATTGTAAACTGTACTATATATACACAGGTGCTGGTCATATAATTAGAATATCATCAAAAAGTTGATTTATTTCAGTAATTCCATTCAAAAAGTGAAACTTGTATAATGTATACATTCATTCCACACAGACTGATATATTTCAAGTGTTCATTCCTTTAAATTTTGATGATTATGACTGACAACTAATGAAAACCCCAAAATCAGTATCTCAGAAAATTAGAGTATTGTGAAAAGGTTCAATATTGAAGACACCTGGTGCCACACTCTAATCAGCTAATTAACTCAAAACACCTGCAAAGGCCTTTAAATGGTCTCTCAGTCTAGTTCTGTAGGCTACACAATCATGGGGAAGACTGCTGACTTGACAGCTGTCCAAAAGACGACCATTGACACCTTGCACAAGGAGGGCAAGACACAAAAGGTCATTGCTAAAGAGGCTGGCTGTTCACAGAGCTCTGTGTCCAAGCACATTAATAGAGAGGCGAAGGGAAGGAAAAGATGTGGTAGAAAAAAGTGTACAAGTAATAGGGATAACCGCACCCTGGAGAGGATTGTGAAACAAAACCCATTCAAAAATGTGGGGGAGATTCACAAAGAGTGAACTGCAGCTGGAGTAAGTGCTTCAAGAACCACCACGCACAGACGTATGCAGGACATGGGTTTCAGCTGTCGCATTCCTTGTGTCAAGCCACTCTTGAACAAGACACAGCGTCAGAA
>NC_060160.1:28354917-28368695 GCF_021292245.1 Micropterus dolomieu | reverse complement strand
GGAGATGCAGATTTCATTTTCCAACAGGAGTTGGCCCCTGCACACAGTGCCAAAGCTACCAGTACCTGGTTTAAGGACCATGGTATCCCTGTTCTTAACTGGCCAGCAAACTGGCCTGACCTTAACCCTATAGAAAATCTATGGGGTATTGTGAAGAGGAAGATGCGATACGCCAGACCCAACAATGCAGAAGAGCTGAAGGCCACTATCAGAGCAACCTGGACTCTCATAACACCTGAGCAGTGCCACAGACTGATGGACTCCATGCCACGCCGCATTGCTGCAGTAATTCAGGCAAAAGGAGCCCCAACTAAGTATTGAGTGCTGTACATGCTCATACTTTTCATGTTCATACTTTTCAGTTGGCCAACATTTCTAAAAATCCTTTTTTTGTATTGGTCTTAAGTAATATTCTAATTTTCAGAGATACTGAATTTGGGACTTTCATTAGTTGTCAGTTTTCATCACAATTAAATGAAATAAACATTTGAAATATATCAGTCTGTGTGTAATGAATGAATATAATATCCAAGTTTCACTTTTTGAATGGAATTACTGAAATAAATCAACTTTTTGATGATATTCTAATTATATGACCAGCATGTGTGTGTGTGTGTGTGTGTGTGTGTGTGTGTGTGTGTGTATATATGTATATATACTGTATATATATATTAGTCTCTTCACCTCATAAAGAGTCGAGAATAACTGTCAAGCTCACCAACCGCATCCAGTAATAAAGACAGAGAAAATGGATAGATGGATGAGTGATATCTATCAAGGTGTATGCCTCTTTCTTTCCCTTAAGGTAAACTAGACAGTGCCACAAGGAGAATTCAAGAGTTGGAGCTCCAAGTTTGTCTCTAGAAATGGAAATCCAATCTTGGCTCGCTACCATTTTGGATGACAAGAGAGCAAAGTCAGGCCACAATGCCTGACAAGTTCAACCTCTACTGCCCTCAGGTCAGAGTGATAATAGACTGCACTGAGATCTGCTGTGAAACAGCATCCTCCCTCACACTAGTTGGAAACCTTTTCCAACTACAAAAATCACACCACCTTTAAAGGTCTGATTGGCATCGCTCCATGTGGGATCTTCACATTTGTATCCAAACTGTACACAGGCTCCATCTCAGGCATAGAAATAACTCGGAAATCACAAATGTTACAGTTTCTTCAGCCCGGAGACGGAGTAATGGCCAACAAGGGTTTCCAGATCGAGAAGATTCTGTCAGAGGTGGGGGCAACACTTGTCATCCCTCCACTGAAGAAATCCACTCAGCTCAGCATGAAGGACACCCAGAAAATCCAGGCTATTGCTCGTCTGAGGATTTTAGTAGAGAGGGCCATACGCAGGGTGAAGGAGTACCATATCTGGGATGGTCTTGTTCCTCTTTCTATGGTAGGTTCAGTCAATCAGCTGTGGGTCATCTGCTGCCTAATGTCAAACTATCAGGGGCCTCTTGACGTAAAAGGAGACAAACCAGTCTAAAGGCTGCCTGTCCCAGAGGATCTAAGTACATCATTTCTAAAGCCTCACATTTTTTGGATGAACATTCATTACTGCAAGTAGCTGTATTGGAAATGAAATATTATCTATCTCTGTATGTCTGTCCTGTGTTTTTTAATGAATGAATTAATACTGTGAAATATTTTGAAAACTTTTGTAAATAGCTTGTCCTGAGTAGAATGCATACTTACATCTTTTACATTTAACTTGCATCTTTTTGTATTGACAGATTTGGCAATGGAATATATGTGGGGGAAAGGAAATACACAAATTAAAGCTTCCATTGTGAAACAAAGCAGAAACAATGTTTGTAGCAGTTTCTTGCAAACATGCATTTAATAATTCTGTTAACATTGTACATGGAGCATAAGGAGCAAGGACAGCAAAAAAAAAAAAAAAAGCTGTACACACACACACACACACACACACACACACACACACACACACACACACACACACACATTCAATTCTCATCACAGTTTACAATTTTGGTCCATTTTGCATTGAAAAAGGAACATCAATTTCACCTTCCACATTAGCCTAACACTATTTCCTCAGGGTTTACAACTTAAGAAGACATCCATGTAGATGTTATGATAGAAATGGGATCAAGCTTTTGTCTCATTGAGTGGATAATCTCCTCATCCCTAAAGATTATCTCAACTGTTAGGTCAGTGTGGGTATCTGTAATAAAATCACACCACTGAAGTCCGCTTACAGCCAATTGGCCTTGAACCTGATAAATAGTATATGTGGCTCCTTTTAAGGCAGGCCTGGCCTTTAAGTGTGATCAGGTGTTTAACTATTGCAACATTTTCAACATCACAACTCTTTACCTCAGCTAACTCAAATGGCGGTGTTTCCTTTGGTTTGAAGACTTTAGCATCAGGGCTGGCTCCAAGGTGAGGTGCATCAGGGTGGATGATGATCCCACACTGTATCACAGAGACATCACACAAATTCTAATATTGCCTCAGTATTTCAGGTTCCAGATCCAACCCTCTTCATAGCGCCTGTCTGGGGAGTTCCTCTCAGAATCCGGGCTGCCAAGGCTTTGGCGGAAGAGTCGCCGCGCACGTGGCATATTTCACGGAATCTGCTGATTATAAGTCGGGGTTTGCATACCTGGGTCCACAGCTGGCATTCTGATTGCTGCCGGGTTTCAGCTTCAGTAGCAGCACAGATCTCGTGTGATACCTTTAGTGGCAATGTTGCTTGTAGTTTTGCTCAAAATCTAGTGGATATTTAAAGTTGTAACCGTACGCCTTTCAGTTTCTCCCCGCTCGCCATGACGTGATGACCTGGAAGAGGACCTGCAAAGTGAGATATGTAAAGTTTGATTTAGATTTCATTATGTCACACAGCCTTTCAAACTATAACAGACAGCCACACTAATCACCTCCCTGTACATGTTAGTAATGCCAAATGCCTGAAATAGCTCCTTTAATAGTGTTATGTTAAGCTGCCCCAAACTTTAATACTAACATTTTATTATAAATTGCCAAAGATAATATCACAGAAGGCCTTTATAACAAGTAATAAATACTATTCACACTTATGTTTGTTATGAAATGCATTACAATGTTTGAATAGCTGGGGGCTCATTAACTCACCGCCATATGCTCTGTACAGTGTGCACTTCACACCAGTCCTGACGCTATTTTTTGTCCTTGCCACTGGTTTACACACCGCCATATCATTTGTAGCCTCTGGTGCAATTCCCTGTAATATAGTAATGAATCATAAATGATTAATTTACAAACAAGTCGATACAAACTGTTAGTCCAACATCACCAAGTACAACTAATATTAATATCTGACCTGTGTCCATGGCCGGTGCCAGGTCTGCAGTGAGCTGGTGCACGACAGAGGCAATGGCACTGTCTTGTAGCCCATAGTACTGTAGTGAGCAGTTTGAAACAGAAGTGCCACCATGTGACTGCACAGGGCTTTCCCAGCTGGGCAAGAACATGACATGCACTTCAGTTCCACAACATCCTTTGCTGAATCAAGTGTAACCTGTTAATAGGGACATAAGTGTCATTGCTGAATATTATTTTATTTATATTTTATTTTATCACACATAATCTGTCAGTATTTTGTCCACAAACAGCCAATTTCTGTTTTAAGGACATTTACAAAGAGTTTAGCTAGCTACACAAATCAGACTGAGCTGTCCTCTCATTGACACCTTTCCCTCAACTGCAATCGAGACTGTGTTTGGGGAAACATTTCATTAACGTTACTGACTTATCTTACACACCACACTCAGTATATAAGTAGTAATATAGAACAGTGGTTGCAAAAATAATATATAGTCTCAACTATATGAACCTAATCAAGATTAGAGCCTAAAGACGTTCGATTTGCAAAACAGAAAGGTAACGTAATGTTATCTAGCTAACAAATTGACTAACTTACTGCTATCCTAGCATATTAGTTAACGGCAAGAGAAGACAAAAACACGTACCTCCATAACAGGTACTGTTCGATGAAGAATTTGTAGCCTTTGACTTATCATCAAACCGTATTTGCGGCAGATTTATAAGCAACTGTGTGAACTCCATGCTCCGGAAGTAAAGATCCCCTGCTTAGAGTCAGAACGGAAGTTGCGTGACGTCATGTGAAAAGGGCCTATTCACAGTTATCATTAGGGCTGTACCCGATTAAGGACTTAAGTCGAATCAGAATTGTAAAGTGTTGCCAAGAGTCGACTGATAGTCGAATCATGTGAGTTTGTGCACTGCGATTGCGAGGGAAGGGGGGGGCAGAGCTGCAGTCTCTGTTCATTGGTCAGTGTAACTTACACTGACTAATGATCAGCTAAACTAAGGCTTATTGCTGACCATTACACACATACACGCTACGCCTAGACATGCGCACTGACCTCCCTTCTTCCTTAAAGGTTAGGGTTACAATTTTGGATGTATTAACGCACTTTAAAAACATTTCTTAAAAGCTTTTTTCTTTTCACATGCTTTTTTACAGCATTGTGTTGAAATTTATATTGTAATAGGCAGCATATTAACTTATTGGGAGAAAAATGTAGTTCTCTTTAAAATCAGACGTCAAGCAAACCCCATATAACTAAAATGGCATGATCGTCGTTTCGCTGCAAAATCTCCACCCATCAAAGCATACGGGGTCAGCCCTAGTTATCACATTGCACTTTTCATATAGAGCAGGTCTAGACCTTACTTTTTGGGCGACAGAGGCAAGGAAAAAATTCCTTTTAAGAGGCAAAAGCCTCAAGCAGAACCATGGCTCAGGGTGGGCGGCCATCTGCCTCGACCGGTTGGGGTATAAACAAACACAAGTTGTTCAGGAATGATCAAGAGTCTTCTGATGTAATATTACTGACATTTATTGTCACAATTTATGTCTACTCTACTGTGTCTTGCATTGGGGCTCAATCCTGCTAGTCACTCACCCAATCCTGACAGAATGACCCGACCAAAAATGAGCCCAGCAGACACTTTAATAGATATAGACAATATAAACTGTTTTGCGATGTTTTAAAGCTGAGTTGCATGTGGATGACAGCCAGTCATGTCAGCCATAAGGACGCCATCATGTCTCGGAAGAAGCTGGCCACGAAGCCAGCAGCACCAGACTCTTTCCCAGAGTGGATGTTTGACTTCCTCCACACCTCAGCCCATCATTGCGTGCTCTGTCCGTTAGCCTGGAGTGGGCTAATATGACGCCGGCTAGCATGAGTTTGCCAGATCCCTGGCCAGCTAGCGCTGAGCCACAGACTTCTAGCTTGGGGCTGTTCCTCGGCCTGCTAGCTGCTTGCTAGGAAGTATCCTCCTGTCTGCCGTTTAGTGTCTAGCTTGCATCCTGTTCGGCTGGCGCTACGGTGGCTAGCTATCTGCCAGTCCTGCCTGCTTTCTGTTCTAGCCCTCCGCCAGGTCTACATTTATCCTGTTCTGCTAGGCCTGCCTTTATACTGTTCAGCTAGACCTCTGGCAGATTCCTTATTTCTTTTGTTTTTAAAGATATTTTTGGGGCACTTTTGCCTTTATTAGACCACACAGTGGATTGAGAGGAAAGGAGAGAGATAGGGTGCGACACACAGCAAAGGGCCGCAGTCTGGATTCTAATCCGAGCCGCTGCAATAAGGACTCAGCCTTGAATATGGGGCGCACACTCTACCAGCTGAGCTAACCGTGGCCCTGTCTGAATCCTTTTCAGCTAGCCCTCTGCCTGAATCCTGTTCGGTAAGCACTGCGGCATCTAGCCACCTGCCGGCCTCCCCGGGGAAAGGGGATTCACAACAGGCCAAAGCCCATGGTACAATGATTCTCGTGGCATACTTTGCCATGAGGGCCAGGGAGTCAGAAATAGCAAGCTAGCCTCCAGCCTACAAGCATGGTGGCTAGTCTTCCCTAGTCTAGATCTGCTCTATATTAAAAGTGCAATGAGATAACCTTTGTTACGATATAGTTGCTATATAAACAAAACTGAATTAAATTGAACTGAATGTCTTTGCACGATGACAAAAGTAAAGAATACAAAATGTAATGAATTTGCACAAGAAAACCCAGATAGCAAAATTTGTGTGGCCCACCTCTGGGCCGTACCCTTGCTTCAATTCTGGCCCGCTGCTGGCTGGGTCCCCGGCCCAAAACTGGCCCACTCACTGAAAACTGATACAAATAACTTGCTCTGGCCCAGATCTGGCCCACACAATGTAAAATTACTATTATTGTGACTTTTGGCCCAGATCTGGCCCACACACTGTAAAATTACTATTATTGTGACTTTTGGCCCAGATCTGGCCCACACACTGTAAAATTACAATTGTTTTTATTTATTTGGCCCAGATCTGGCCCGCATACTGTAACACTGATCTGGCTGATTGTCATGTGAGTGTCGATTGGTCCCCGGGTCAAATGTGGCCCATACAAAACACTTCCAAATGTACTTGTAAAATAAACACAAACTCAAAACTGGTTATCCATTTAAAAAAATAATTTTATTTGCAGTTAACAAAACTAATGCAGACAACAACAACATAAAAACTGATTTTTAAAGACACTGATATCAAAGACAGACACACTATACATTTTCTTCTGAAAGGAGCCTCCTTTTCCTCCCGCCCTCTCGGTCAGCAGCCAGCTGAAGCCACCTCTTCATTGTCCCTTCCACCTCTTTCACTGAAAATAACGTGTGTGGATCTGTGGTGAGGCAGAGGAGGCATTATACATATTTCATTTCAAAATCAATGTTTTGTCCCCCCCTCTTTCCTAATGTAAAGTTTTATTTCGCATTGCCTTCCTGGCTCTGGCTATTTCGGAGCTGGCTCATGTAGGAGGCGGTTTACTAAGAGACCAGTCAATCACTCACACACTCCACATCAGTCACGGACAAAATGTAGCCTGTAGAAATTTTGAGGGAGAATAAAAAGAGTTGCTGGAGGAGCAGCAAAGTGCCTCAATATTACAGACTTTTCTTTTGTGCTGCTGTTCCTTCTAGCTGAAGGCAGCAGTGATGATGTCTGCAGCAGGGGTGGGTACATCTAATGTATTTTAATTTCGCTACATTTTCCATTCATACCTTTTATAACTTAACCAGTCTGTAATCTGCATTTTGCTTCATTAACAGAAATGAGCTCATCCAGGCTGTGCATGCGCAGGTACACAGGCCCATTTATACTCCTGCGTATGGCATTTATACTTGTGCGTAGGTGTGTTCGTCATTCTGCAATTACACTCCCAAACGCTAGTCGGCAGTAGCGCTACAGCGTCCACTGTGTTGACTTTTGCTGGCTGAGCAGGCTAACTTCCGGTTTAGCGGAACATGTTGGAGGAGGTGCACGTCAGGTGGCGGCGTAGCCTCTGCGTAGCCCTGTAGCCTACGCCTACGCCGTCGATTTGACGCAGAAGTATAAAGTGCACCGCTGGTCGGGCGCTTGTCACAGTCACAGAGCTGGGCAGATGCAGACATTTAGAAAATCAGGCAAATATCTTGACATTTGACATTTCCTGCTCAATTTGAAATTGGCACACAGTAAAGTAGCATATTTCAATAGGGCAGCATCTCTTGTTAGAACACTGGTTTGTTCACTTTTCAGAGCACCGTCAGTCAAATCCATTCAACTTAATAAATGACCTAATTAATTTAAATTGATTCCACGTTTTAGCTACAGCCTTGACTTAGAGGCTGTTGGGTCCTCAAATCCACTCCACTCATTAAACTTCATTCTGTAGTTTTACTATTTGCGCCTGCTGCTCTCCTACACTTTCCGTCTCTATGGACGCTATCGACATAGTGAGGTAAACGAAGTAGCTGCAAGTGGGTCTGGCTGACCGTGTGTTCACATACTTTCACTAAACAAGCTTGTATTTAAGTGGTTGTTAATCATTTGTTTGCCTGTTGCTTTAAAGGCATCATGTAGTCTGTACAGTCACAGTGTAAAGTTACACTATGCTTTTTATAACAACTAAGCTAGCTAGCCAGCAACAGTTAGCTATTTAGTCAACAGTTGACCCACCCACACTTATTTTCCCGACGCCCATAAAGTACAGAAGAGGCTGAAAATAATAAATACTGGTAAACAAGCACACGTCTGCTCGCACTTATTTCTTTTGCTTCACAAAGCTCAATTCAGACATATTTACACTATGATTTACACAGAACAAATACAATAGTTACTTACCACAGTGTCCAAAAGGAAAGAGACCGCTTTTCACGCCGCTCTGTTTATATTCTTCTGATGACAGTCGGCCCAGGACAGTGCTCTCTGGGGCGAGCCGATAGATCACTTTGCAGAATCGCGCCGTTTTGCCTCGAGAAAATATGATATATAGGGTGAGCCACTACTTTCTGGCCCGTGCCGACAGTCGAATTACAGAGTCGGGCCGTGTAGGCTACTGTCATGTACCGTTTGTCTATTTTGACCGCGCCGAATTATGACGAGATTTGTGTCAGTTGCATTAGTATCGGGCCACACACTATATCTGTCTGCTACATTACAACTCTTTTGCGCGTTGACATATTTGACCGTAATCGGGCCAAGTAAAATGCAATGTACTCATACGGAGTACATCATGTCGGAGTCGGCCCATTCAAGAAACAGTGCTTCAGCCAACACGGACCTCAGCCGACAGTGCCAAATTTCAGTCGGAATCGGGCCTACTGTGTTTGCTATTTGGGAATGCTCAAGATAGGAATGTAAAAGTAAAACATGATAATAAAGTAATGTATTAAAGAAAAGTGTACACCATGTTCATTTTATATACAACAACTTTCATGTCACACGATTGTGTTAGGAACAAATTCAACAGATTTGTGAATAAACTCAGATTCCAATACAAAATCACAGACCACATATATATTTTTGTAAATCTCAGAGTCACACAACTCAACAATATTGCCTAATATTTTAAGTTAAAAAAACCACCCCCCACAAAGCACGTTCGTGTACACACAGGCATGCAGACACACAACAAACTCCACGCAATTGCAAACATGCAGCCAAGGACAGCAGGCCAAGTGCCAAAGGCAAATCTTAAAGCCTGTCCTCGACTCAGACCTACTGTCTCTGACTATCAAACAACTGAAAAAGCTTTAGCCAGCCTATAGTAACAAATCAACACAACACAGCTGACACAGTATGTCAATAACCCCAGAAGAAATAGCAATCAAGAAAAGCACAGCAACTCATTATGTCAACACAGTATGAATTAATGGATGACTGATCAACACCTCAACAATCGCATTAAACCAATTGTTTAGACATCTGTTGATAAGCAGGCTGTCGATTCATGAGCTAGTGCTACGTATTTCATGGATAAAAGCAGAACAGCAGAAGATTGAATGGCCAACAAGTTCTGGCAAAGACATGAGTGAGGGAGAATCTGATGGAGGAGATATAATGGTCTGAGTGAGTAAGTCTGTATGTGTGCATGTGTGAGCGAGAGAAAGAGAGAGCACTCTGTTTCTTTATTCTCATAGTGTTGTTCTCAAGTTATTACCAAAATTACCAAATGCAAGACTAAAAGAGGGAGGACACTGGAGTTAGATTAATATTATTAATTATATATTGAGCTGGGGAAAAACGGGTGAAAGACTAGATACGTGCAGAATCAGGTTGGTGGCTGCTGTGCAGAGTAGAGGGGAAACTGTAGCTGAAATTCCTGAGTGTGGACCTTGAACCTAACACAATTTTCAGTGTTTGTATTGGTAATTCAAAAGGGAGAACTTCAAACCCATCCACATTTTGGATACAGTCCAACTACCAATAGAGATAATGAATGGGACTGACTGCAGGAACTCATTGTTGTAACTGTGCCCAATTCTCCACTGTATTCAACCAGTGAGACTATTTCTGCTTCACAAGCGTTTACCTTAAATAAATTCTAAAGAAGTGAATCATGATGAAGAGACGAGCTGTATGTAGCATTTGCCTCAAGTATTTCCCTGTGTATGAGCTGCAGCGCCTGTTGTATTTTGTGAGTACATCTGTGGAAGACTATGGTAAGGAACTGGTTTTTTATGTTTAAAAAGACATTGCCAAGAAACAAAGCAAAACCAGTGGAAGCAATGAGGTCTTCCAGCGGGAAGGATGCATAGAATCTTTAATGAAAGCTTAAGTTCCAATCAGCAAGCCTTTGCTTGCTCCAGGTAAATTATTTTCCCTCTATTAGCAGACCTGGAGTCAGCCGTTACCTCAGAAATAGATGCCAAATGCCTTTTTATGGCTCATCTGTGAAATAAACAAAATGATGCAATGACTTGTAAACAGCTTATCCTTCTTAATAGCTTTTATTGTATCATAATTTACATAAAAATCAAAGTCAGGAGAGTTTAATTATCCTCCTGCATGAACGATGCTGACGTTCTGGCAAAGAGGGGGAAACACAGAGATGTTTGTAAAGCCAGGCTGAGTTGATAAGATGGTCAGATCTATTGTCCCTGTAGGTTTTTAAAGCTTCAATCGACAATGTTTCTATGTGGAAATATAGCCACATAATGAGGTCAAATCAGGTTCTGCTTTTCCTATTTGAGATGCTTTAGATTTCACTCCAGAGTTATAGCTGGCATAGGCTGATATTCTCACTGACTTGCCATTTTGTTTCCAGTTAATTTTCCTGTTTATGTTTGCTGATTCAACCAAAATCCAGGAGGCTGAGAGGCACTTGGACACCTCCAGAGCCAGTCGTGACTACCCTGGGGCCCTATGCAAAATTCTGCTATGGGGCCCTCCTACCTGACTCATGAGCCATGTTAACTGTGCCACACCTGACCCCACAGTACTCTCACTACAATTATCCCTCCTTCTCTGTAATAAGCCTGAATTGAAATCTCTTCTAGACTCGTCTTTAGGGTAAGACAAATCCAGAGCTGGTTTGAATGGACCTCTGCCCACTAACTCAATCCTCATAAAGTCCGTTAGGACTGGCAACCAATGCATAACATATCCAATGTCCAGTTAGACTTTCAAACATAAAACCAGTGGTTAAGATTGTGAAACGCATGTGGTCAACGTTGCGAAGTGTCCCAAATTGTTTAGGTTTATGCAACGGTAACTGCTTGGTTAGGTTTAAGAAAACCTCATGTATTAGGGGTGGAAATAACAAATATTAATTGATAAAAAATGAGGTGATGAAAATGGATGTGAATTGAAAAATAGTGATAAATATTCAAGTGATTTGATTATTTATTATGCATTTTTGATTTTGTTTATGCATTGGTTGCCAGTGGAGTGGACTTTATGAGGACTGAGTTAGTGGGCAGTTTTAAAGGAGGGATAATTGACCCTTCGCTAAGCCCTGGCCCCCTTAGTTACTGTTGCTAAGTCGGCGCTACCACTGTCTATTACTAGCTAGCGTTAGCTAACCAACATTAGGAACAATCCACACCCGACATTTTTCTGGATTTATTTTAGGTTTTGGAAATAGAATAAATCATACTTCTCCTATCAACCTCTCTGGGTAGCGACTGTAACTATTAAAAGTGACCCAGAAAGAGCATTTGACCATATCTTGGAATAATACGGCAAAAGAAAGCTAGAAAACGACTCCTTTTGCATTAGAGTCAATGGAGCGCAGCCATGAAAGTGTCGGACCTCGGTTAGAGTGAGTCCTATACAGCGCTGTGATTGGCCAGCTGTGTATTCGGGGTGTGGCTTAGTGAAGGGTCAATTGTAGTGAAGTACTGTGGGGTCAGGTGTGACTGTGCAGCAATGTCCAGTAGTGATGTGCAGATCGATCCTAAAGTATCGATATTTCTGATACCAACGTTTCCTGCTCTAGGATCGATACTCATAAAAGGATCGATATCTAAACTCAGTAATTTAGAGTGTGTGTTTTATCATAAGTATCTTCCTGTCACCAGGATGGTCTAATTATAAGCTACTCGGTTGATAGGAACTACTTTTCCTTCCGCCTGTCAAAGTCATGCTTACGGAGCTTCTTTGCAGTGAGCCGCTGCAGCCCTTTACATTTCCCGCCATTGAGTACTGACTCTGGCTGACTGTAAAAACAGTCACGTCTGGCTGTATTTTAGCTGTGAAGGTAATAATGTTACTCTGTGTGATGTGTGTGCAAAGACAGTGAAATACTTTGGCAACACTGCAAACTTCACTAAACATCTGAGATTAAGTCACAATAATATGATGATGTTATGAAGCGGCAGTTCTGAGCAGGATATTTTCATTATAATTAAAGCTCCTCCTTATTTCTCTCATAAATACAGAAACGGGCGGGGGCAGGTCACACACACACAAACCAGAAATAAAATATGTAAAAAGTATTGGTATTGGTATCGGCAATACCAGACTGGGTATTACTTGGTATTGGCTCGGATAGGAATTAAGTGGTATCGCACATCACTAACGTACAGTTAACATGGCTCATGAGTCAGGTAGGAGGACTCCGGAGGTGTCCAAGTGCCTCTCAGCCTCCTGGATTTTGGCTGAATCAGCAAACATAAACAGGAAAATTAACTGGAAACAAAATGGCAAGTCAGTGAGAATATCAGCCTATGCCAGCTATAACTCTGGAGTGAAATCTAAAGCATCTCAAATAGGAAAAGCAGAACCTGATTTGACCTCATTATGTGGCTATATTTCCACATAGAAACATTGTCGATTAAAGCTTTAAAAACCCACAGGGACAATAGATCTGACCATCTGTGTTTCCCCCTCTTTGAATATTTATCCCTCTGTTTTTCATTTCACATCCTTTTTAACCCCTTTTAATTACATTCATTTTCATCACCTCCTTTTTTATCAATTATTATTTATTACTTTACCCCCTCATAGGTTTGGGTTAAAATAACTACATTACTTAAGTGAAAAGCAAGCCATGTTGAATTTTTCACATGTGAAACGAACAGTATCCTGGGTAAAAATGTGGTTTGTAGCGCAAACATCCTTCTAAAGGAGTATGTCTATACTAACTAATACTAATGCTATTCTTTGTGTTTGTTAGATAAATCTTATTAGTTGTATATTGATGTGTACTTTTCCTTTAAGAACTTAAATGTGGAAATATATATGGTTTATACTGTACTGTGTGTGTGTATGTGTGTGTGCGTAAACCTATAGGTATTAATAAACCATTATTACATGTGTATTCATAAATTGCAATGGAAATATCATTTGACCAATTAAATAAATACAGCCTTCAAATAAAACTAAATAAACACATTTCTATTCTGTTTTTTAAAAAAAGTCATCTTTTATAGTTGCCATGTCACCATGCTGAAACAATTGCTATAAGAAGAAAAAAGAAGTTGTTTTGTGTTTTTGTGTTCAAAACGGGACTGGTGTTGTATCCCTACTGGTTTTCAAACTAACTGGCTGCTGTACACGTGCGCCTGTTGTCTGCAACAGCTGGTCATAATCAGTCAGTGGTGTGAAATATGGATTAATTTCATGGCGCCTACTTATTTTCCAGCCTGTGCTTTGGCTTTGCCGGTTACTTAGCGAGACAATCAGCTGAACAGTAACGTTAATTGGCAATAAAACTGTAACGTTAGCTTAGAGCATGGAAGCATCAGCTAGCTAAACTTTTACTGACTAGTAGAAAAACATTTATTGTTAGTGTTGGAACCAGTATGTATATAAGTTATCTCATATTTACTCTCGCCAATGCAATCTGAAACAATATGGATATATATATATATATATATATATATATATATATATATATACTGTATATATCAAGACGTGTACTAATGCAAGTGTGTAAGTCTGTCTGCAGAAATGTACTGACAGGAAGTCTACAGCGGATGGTGTGACTGAAGGAAATGACACACGGAG
>NC_060160.1:28350135-28354888 GCF_021292245.1 Micropterus dolomieu | reverse complement strand
GCGACTGAGCTTAATGTACATAGTTCCTGGAACAGTACTGTACAATAATATATGTCACGTTGATCACGTTTCATGTTGCTGCTGCACCCCCTTTCCCCTTAGAGCAGCAACATGCATGTAACTAGGGAACGCCCTGAATATAATAAAAAGAGAGGAAACTCAGAGCGGTTGGAGTATGTAACTGAGTACATCTCTGTCCGTTCTCCTCGCGAGTAAAGAGAAAAAGGCACTAACTCTCTTGTCTTTCTTCCTTGTCTGATATTATAGGTGTCTGAACCTGACAGTTAGTTGGATTGGTTTATTCTCCAGCGCTGTGCTTTGGCTTGTGGTGTTATGTTAGTTGGATTAATTTCATGTAATTACTCTCTCTCTCTCTCTCCAGCGCTCTGTTTTTGGCTTTGTATGTTAAGTTCCTGAGAATCAGCTGATCGCTAATTGGAAATAAAACAGCAGTTTCCAGCATCGGAGCTCAGATCAGCCAGCTAAACTTTGAAAAAATATGTAGTTGGATAGTAATTTCATGTTGTTCTTCTCTAGCGGTTTTGTTACGTGGACAGAAATGCGCCCTTACCTTCCTGAGACAAACAGCTGATGAATATTATTGGTAATGAAACGGTAACAGCAGGGAAGCTCAGATCAGCAGCTAAACTTCACATTTTACTGCCCTGGTGGAAAACATGTACTTTCTTTTTTTACTGCTAATGGATATATATAACAAGACTGTGTGCCTATCAAGTGACCAATAATGAATACTTTACAAATGTGCATTAAAAAAACTTATTGGATATTGCTTCCCACTGTGCACACAAATATATAATTTGTACTTTCTCATGCTAAATGCCTATTAAAACATTGCACCGTTTTACCACAAGCTGAAATTATGGCTGTCAGTACTACTTTGTGTTTCTGTTGTATTTTAAAAAATTAAAAAGACATTTTGGTAAGATTTGCAGATTGCTTATCTAATTAAGCAAAGTGAGAGGAGCCTTGATCCTCACCAGCCAATGCCTTTGTAAACTTCATGTATGATGTGGTTTATAATTGGCTGTGGTGCAGGAACAGTGGGGCTTACATTGTCCTGGTATCTGTCAGTGGTCAGACTTGATGCACTAGATGTGATAGTGTTTGAGAATTTCTTCATTTACTTTGGTATGTTAGTCCAGATGAGCCAACACTCCCAAGATGTAAAATAATGAGACATCATGTGGCACTTCATTTCTTCATGTGGCTGCTGTTTATTAATGAAAAAGTAACAATAATATTAAAAAAACATTTGGTTTTACATAATTTACACAATTTCTTAACACATCTATCTAAAGAAACCTAATTTATTGAATGGCAATCTCTTTTATCTCATAGATGACATCTTTGTCCTGTCTCAGGCACCGTAGCTATACTGCTCGCTTGGGTAGGGGAGGGGGGAGTGCAATTCGCAACCCCCACCACTAGATGTCAATATAACTTACACTGAACCTTATATACATAACCTTATAACCTTAATATATAATCTAAAGAGTGTGTGTGTAAATCTCCAAAAATGACCTTTAAATCCAAAATGGCCGACTTCCTGTTGGGCATCGCTCCAAGAGGCTTTTTTGTATGTCTGGACATGATACACGTACCACAGAAATTTCGTACACGTAGGTAAAACTTTCTCCAGGGGCTGCTCTGTAGGGTGCGCTAGCGAACCATTTTGCCATGCCCATGCGTGAAACCAATAAAATACTAAATTTTTTGCCACTCCTGAATTATGTGCAAAGTTTGGTGAGTTGTCGAGTATGTTTAGGGCCCCAAAATGGAGGTTACTTTGCAGAAAAATAATTCCTTCAGTTCCAATAGGGACCTCGCATGTTTCATGCTCAGGCCCTAAGTATAAACAAACAAGCAAACAAACCCATTAAGTAAAAAGTAAATCAAAAGGCAGACTGAGTTGTGGGCAGACTAACTGCAGCTGTCATGTGTTGTGCTGGTTTTCTCTCAGGCTGTGACATGCACTGACATATCTCGCTGGTTCTATGGCACTATTTTCTCCTAAGAAACAGGGCATTTTATTCTGTTCAGAGAGCGCATCAAAATCTGGGAATTTACATTAAATTTTTGTAAAGAACTTTGTTCTGATGTCTTCATATGCGTTACAGTGTAGTGGGAAATGTTGCTCTGTCTCCACCTGTGTCTCTGGACACAGCCTGTCTTCTCTGGGCAGCCAGGTCTGTCTGTCTCTATGGCCAAGCTGTGGTCAGAGTCTGTACATAGTTAACGTATTCCTCAATTTCTGATCTCTCACGGTGCTCAGATAGTCTGTCACTGTGTGTTTAGAGCCAAATAGCTTGAGGTTTGCTTTGAGTTTTTGTGGCAGATCTCCAGTAGTTAACGTAATTTTCTTTTCTCTCTCTCTCTCTGTCTCTCTCTCTTTATCTTAACTTGTTATGGAGTCCGTCTGGTCTGATGTCATCCACTCCTCCGTTGGGCGGCCTTGCCAGTGGGTTTGCAGATAGTTAATAGTGGCAGCAGCAGCTTATATATCTTGTGACATCCATGTGTGTTCAGTCACTGCTGTGTGTGGTGGTGGAGTCAATGGCACAAGAGTACCAAACACACACACACACACACACACACACACACACACACACACACACAAAAACATAACACAATAATGTGTCATAGCTTCCAGCTACATGTAACAATATGAAAATAAAACAAATATTTGTAAAAAAAAAAACAAAAAAAAAGAAATATTTTGAATTCCAAATAATAGAATTGAACCACATTAAGTTGAGGGGGTGGTGATGGAAGAGTGGAAGACACATGCCTTGGTGTGAGAGACCCGGGTTCGAAGCCAATGTAAGACACCAATGTGTCCCTGAGCAAGACATTTAATAAGTAACCCTTTATCAAGGGTTTATGATTTGTAACAAATAACTTTATTAATAGTTAAAGAGAGAGTAAGTGATTCTTAACTTACGAATACACTTTTCAGTGCTCCCTCAGAAGCTCCACCCCACATATTTCAAATCTCTGAGGTTTCTCCAATGTTGAAGCCCGTCCCCCTTGCCTGGTCATAAAACTTTCTTCTTTATTTATACTCTTCAGACCTTTTCCTCTTTGGCAATTTCATGGCCATCTCTCCTTCTTCAGAGTCCAGCACGTTCCAATGTGCTGGTGTACAGAACTCTCTCTCCCACTGCCTCCATCTCCCCAGTACTCCTTTAACCCTGGACATACTTGCTTTGAACTACGGGTTCGCGTATGCAAGATGGCTGCCACGCGTGTCTTGCAAATGTGCAAATTTGAAAGATGTCAAGGAAGATAATCCAGTGTCGGCAAGGGATGATCCAGCCCTGATCTGCCCACTAGTGGATTCACGTTTAATCCTCCAGGTACACACAAAGTACGTAGGCAAGTATGTGAACAAAGCTGTTTGCGACGCTGACGCCTGTCTACACCTACGCATTGTAAAAAAGCAAGTATGTCGGGGGCTTTAGCATGGGCATTGCTACCTGTTGCTGATTAGCTGGAACAATGTTGTGGGTATGAAAGAAAAATGGTATGTTTTTTAGAGCTTTGCAGCTCAGTTATAAGCCATTAATCTAGGCTTAGAAAAATCCCTTTGACTGCTTGGATAGGATGGCCACTTACCAAAATGCATTTATAAACATCTTATTAAGTAATTATTAATGGCTTACCAACATTTATTTTCCCATTCTTATTAGTATCTAATTGTCAAACAGAAAAAATAAAAAATACTCACCGTTCTTATTATTGGCTTATAACTGATCTGTAAAGCATTATTGATTAATAAGTCATTATTAAAGGCTGCATTATTAGAAAGTTTTACCTTTTTACATTTTAAAAAGCTTATTGAAAGTTTTTTTTTTTTTACAACTAGCATTTTTATGAGCTATTCAATCCCATAGAAAGTCATTTTATCACAGTTTTGACATTTGGGTTGAAATAAATCTGAACGATGAGATTACACGAACACTTACCCTACAGAGACCATTCCAGTGATAACCTGCCTCTGTGGTGGGGGTCAGATTACAACATGTCAGACAGGACAAAACTGGTGTTTGATTGACGACAGCTCATCACTCAGTGCTGCCGTCAGAGTATTGGAGCAGCTCATTTAGCTAGGGCCTCAGCCTCCTGACTTACGGCCTTCATCTCCTGCTTTAATGGATATTGTGTTAGTAGTATATTTGCTTAGGGAAGGCTTCTACTGGCTTCTCCAGTTAATGAATGAATGAAGTGATGTGTGTCTGTGTGTGTGTTTGTGTGTGTGGAAGGGGACACCCAGGGCATGCAGCAGAGCTCTGCCAACACAAACTGACTCACTTCTTGGAATCTTTAAATTTGCCACAATAAATCAGAGCAGGTGTCTGCCAATCTACTGAAACATTAGACACTATTGTTACTATTGTGTATATGTGTGCGTTCAAAATTCACCATGTATATAGCCCGCAACTGTAAGCATGCATGTGAATGTTGATTTTTGTAAGTGAAAGCAGTCTTTCTTTAGCTTTATGGTTTGATTTATATTCTCTGGGCTGCTGCCAGGAAGCTACAGTAAGGGTTTACCAGCATGTTTTGACTAGTGCTTTGATTTACTTCCATTTTACACTGCATCAAGCAGCTTGGTAAGTATGTATGCAATGGGGACAAGACACCAGTGATGCAAAGCAAATGTAAGCAAATCACAGATGTACCAGCAGATTTCATGAAATTATTAGGAATATTCAGTCGTCTTCTTCTCGTG
>NC_060160.1:28320747-28350035 GCF_021292245.1 Micropterus dolomieu | reverse complement strand
AATCTAAAGAGTGTGTGTGTAAATCTCCAAAAATGACCTTTAAATCCAAAATGGCCGACTTCCTGTTGGGCATCGCTCCAAGAGGCTTTTTTGTATGTCTGGACATGATACACGTACCACAGAAATTTCGTACACGTAGGTAAAACTTTCTCCAGGGGCTGCTCTGTAGGGTGCGCTAGCGAACCATTTTGCCATGCCCATGCGTGAAACCAATAAAATACTAAATTTTTTGCCACTCCTGAATTATGTGCAAAGTTTGGTGAGTTGTCGAGTATGTTTAGGGCCCCAAAATGGAGGTTACTTTGCAGAAAAATAATTCCTTCAGTTCCAATAGGGACCTCGCATGTTTCATGCTCAGGCCCTAAGTATAAACAAACAAGCAAACAAACCCATTAAGTAAAAAGTAAATCAAAAGGCAGACTGAGTTGTGGGCAGACTAACTGCAGCTGTCATGTGTTGTGCTGGTTTTCTCTCAGGCTGTGACATGCACTGACATATCTCGCTGGTTCTATGGCACTATTTTCTCCTAAGAAACAGGGCATTTTATTCTGTTCAGAGAGCGCATCAAAATCTGGGAATTTACATTAAATTTTTGTAAAGAACTTTGTTCTGATGTCTTCATATGCGTTACAGTGTAGTGGGAAATGTTGCTCTGTCTCCACCTGTGTCTCTGGACACAGCCTGTCTTCTCTGGGCAGCCAGGTCTGTCTGTCTCTATGGCCAAGCTGTGGTCAGAGTCTGTACATAGTTAACGTATTCCTCAATTTCTGATCTCTCACGGTGCTCAGATAGTCTGTCACTGTGTGTTTAGAGCCAAATAGCTTGAGGTTTGCTTTGAGTTTTTGTGGCAGATCTCCAGTAGTTAACGTAATTTTCTTTTCTCTCTCTCTCTCTGTCTCTCTCTCTTTATCTTAACTTGTTATGGAGTCCGTCTGGTCTGATGTCATCCACTCCTCCGTTGGGCGGCCTTGCCAGTGGGTTTGCAGATAGTTAATAGTGGCAGCAGCAGCTTATACATCTTGTGACATCCATGTGTGTTCAGTCACTGCTGTGTGTGGTGGTGGAGTCAATGGCACAAGAGTACCAAACACACACACACACACACACACACACACACACACACACACACACAAAAACATAACACAATAATGTGTCATAGCTTCCAGCTACATGTAACAATATGAAAATAAAACAAATATTTGTAAAAAAAAAAACAAAAAAAAAGAAATATTTTGAATTCCAAATAATAGAATTGAACCACATTAAGTTGAGGGGGTGGTGATGGAAGAGTGGAAGACACATGCCTTGGTGTGAGAGACCCGGGTTCGAAGCCAATGTAAGACACCAATGTGTCCCTGAGCAAGACATTTAATAAGTAACCCTTTATCAAGGGTTTATGATTTGTAACAAATAACTTTATTAATAGTTAAAGAGAGAGTAAGTGATTCTTAACTTACGAATACACTTTTCAGTGCTCCCTCAGAAGCTCCACCCCACATATTTCAAATCTCTGAGGTTTCTCCAATGTTGAAGCCCGTCCCCCTTGCCTGGTCATAAAACTTTCTTCTTTATTTATACTCTTCAGACCTTTTCCTCTTTGGCAATTTCATGGCCATCTCTCCTTCTTCAGAGTCCAGCACGTTCCAATGTGCTGGTGTACAGAACTCTCTCTCCCACTGCCTCCATCTCCCCAGTACTCCTTTAACCCTGGACATACTTGCTTTGAACTACGGGTTCGCGTATGCAAGATGGCTGCCACGCGTGTCTTGCAAATGTGCAAATTTGAAAGATGTCAAGGAAGATAATCCAGTGTCGGCAAGGGATGATCCAGCCCTGATCTGCCCACTAGTGGATTCACGTTTAATCCTCCAGGTACACACAAAGTACGTAGGCAAGTATGTGAACAAAGCTGTTTGCGACGCTGACGCCTGTCTACACCTACGCATTGTAAAAAAGCAAGTATGTCGGGGGCTTTAGCATGGGCATTGCTACCTGTTGCTGATTAGCTGGAACAATGTTGTGGGTATGAAAGAAAAATGGTATGTTTTTTAGAGCTTTGCAGCTCAGTTATAAGCCATTAATCTAGGCTTAGAAAAATCCCTTTGACTGCTTGGATAGGATGGCCACTTACCAAAATGCATTTATAAACATCTTATTAAGTAATTATTAATGGCTTACCAACATTTATTTTCCCATTCTTATTAGTATCTAATTGTCAAACAGAAAAAATAAAAAATACTCACCGTTCTTATTATTGGCTTATAACTGATCTGTAAAGCATTATTGATTAATAAGTCATTATTAAAGGCTGCATTATTAGAAAGTTTTACCTTTTTACATTTTAAAAAGCTTATTGAAAGTTTTTTTTTTTTTACAACTAGCATTTTTATGAGCTATTCAATCCCATAGAAAGTCATTTTATCACAGTTTTGACATTTGGGTTGAAATAAATCTGAACGATGAGATTACACGAACACTTACCCTACAGAGACCATTCCAGTGATAACCTGCCTCTGTGGTGGGGGTCAGATTACAACATGTCAGACAGGACAAAACTGGTGTTTGATTGACGACAGCTCATCACTCAGTGCTGCCGTCAGAGTATTGGAGCAGCTCATTTAGCTAGGGCCTCAGCCTCCTGACTTACGGCCTTCATCTCCTGCTTTAATGGATATTGTGTTAGTAGTATATTTGCTTAGGGAAGGCTTCTACTGGCTTCTCCAGTTAATGAATGAATGAAGTGATGTGTGTCTGTGTGTGTGTTTGTGTGTGTGGAAGGGGACACCCAGGGCATGCAGCAGAGCTCTGCCAACACAAACTGACTCACTTCTTGGAATCTTTAAATTTGCCACAATAAATCAGAGCAGGTGTCTGCCAATCTACTGAAACATTAGACACTATTGTTACTATTGTGTATATGTGTGCGTTCAAAATTCACCATGTATATAGCCCGCAACTGTAAGCATGCATGTGAATGTTGATTTTTGTAAGTGAAAGCAGTCTTTCTTTAGCTTTATGGTTTGATTTATATTCTCTGGGCTGCTGCCAGGAAGCTACAGTAAGGGTTTACCAGCATGTTTTGACTAGTGCTTTGATTTACTTCCATTTTACACTGCATCAAGCAGCTTGGTAAGTATGTATGCAATGGGGACAAGACACCAGTGATGCAAAGCAAATGTAAGCAAATCACAGATGTACCAGCAGATTTCATGAAATTATTAGGAATATTCAGTCGTCTTCTTCTCGTGGTTTTTGTGCATCAGTTATCAGGTATGATGACGTAATCATCATGATAATTGCTGATATCTGGGAACACTACAGTGAAGTCTGTTAAGGTTACGAAACTAAGTCTTCCAAGCTACAAAAACAAACAAAATCCAAAACAATCCATATCCAGTAATTTTTGATCTGACACCCCTATCCGCAGGATGTTGTTCTTTTTGCCATCACAGTAACTCTTTGACCAAGATTCATATTCGATTCAGAGCACAGCACAGTTGGGCTTGTGTCTGACAGTGATGTAAAGGGGTGAAAATATTCTTATTACGGTGTTAAACCTATATTTTATTTAGGTGGGCCTTTTTTATGTGGCTTAAACATGCCAGCACCCTCCGTTTGTCTATCATTTTATCATTTTTTAGCAACAAAAGACACAGACCTGTGAGTTGTAATCAAGATTATGCTAATCTATGATTAGGCTGACAGGACAGCTGATTTGGTGGTTACCTAGCAACATAGAAAAAGGCAGCGCACGCTCTTTTCCAAATTCAACGTTTTCTGTCTGATGGGGACATAAGGAGATAGGACTTACAGAATCAGTGACCTCTTTTAAATCACTTCTTAAAACTAATCCTTATAGACTTGCTTTTATGTAATGTCATCTTTTAATTGCTTTTATTGTTTTCATTTGTTCTTATGTGTGTTTTTTTATGTAACCTTCACTTGCTTTTGTTTAGCCTTACTGGTTGGCTCTCTGCTGTTATACTGCCTTCTGAATAGGGGAGAGCCGGGACGTTACAGACAGAAATCATTTGTTGTCATCAACAACTCACATGTGTGCTCTATCAATACCAGGTGATAAAATGTGGAACGACTTCAGTATAATTTCACTTTGAACGAAAGGTGCGCATTGTTTCATTTGTCCCTACTGTACGGGATGGATGAAACACAACAATATACATTTAAATAGTTTAGATTATTCTTGTTTTTATTTAGAAGCTTGACACTGCCCTTCTTAAGAAGAAATAGTATAAATATAACTTAGCTAGCTAACTAGAAAATCTAACAGCTAATGCACATTTAGATTAGATCTCGGCTGCCCTTTTTATGTACATCTGCAGCCTGTTTTCCTGGTCTACTGTGAAGATCCTGTTATTTGGCTGTGAGCATCCTGGTGGTCCAGCCTGCAGCCTAGTGGACTCTGCCCCCCTCCCGCCGTATCTAAAGAAGGTAGAATGGCTGCTTGTCAGTGATAGTGACTCTTGAGGTTTAAACTTCACTAGCTTCTAAACTGTAAAACTTTGACATTTAAAGCTTCAGGATATGTTAAAGTACTAATCGATCTTTCATATGATCATGACCACGGCACATGGAACAATAAACACAACTCGTCATTCAAAAAAATTGATCGTTTGAGTGAATTTACTTTCGTATAACACCGTGGAAGTGTGACTAGTAAGTACTGTGGACTGTATGTACTGAGGTACTTTGGCATATCAGACGTGTATAGTCTCCGAGAAAATCGCTGTGTTTCATTCGTCCCGCGTTTCAATCGTCCCGGCTCTCCCCTATCCTGTTTGCTTACTTTGTCTATCAAAGCACTGTGTAAACTCTGTTTCCAGAGGTGCTATATACACTATATTACCCAAAGTTCTGGGTCACCTGCCTTTACATGCAAATGAAGGTTAATGAAATCCCATTCTTAATCCATAGGGTTTAATTTGTTTAATTTTAATTTTGAGTTGGTCCACCCTTTGCAGCCTCAACTCTTCTGGGAAGGCTGTCCACAAGGTTTAGGAGTGTGTTCATGGGAATTTTTGACCATTCTTCTAGAAGCACTTGTGAGGTCAGGCTCAGATGTTGGACGAGAAGGCCTGGCTCGCAGCCTCCGCTCTAATTCATCCCAAAGGTGTTCTGTCGGGTTGTGGTCAGGACGCTGTGCAGGCCAGTCAAGTTCCTCCACACCAAACTCGCTCATCCATGTCTTTGTGCACTTTGATTTGTGCACCACTGTGCAGTCATGTTGGAACAGTAAGGGGCCATCCCAAAACTGTTTCCGCAAAGTTGGGAGCATGAAATTGTCCTAAATGTCTTGGTATGCTGAAGCATTAACAGTTCCTTTCACTGGAAAAACCAAGTCCAACCCCTGAAAAACAACCCCACACCACAACCCCCCCTCCACCAAACTTTCAACTTGGCACAACGCAGTCAGGCAAGTACCGTTCTGCTGGCAACCGCAAAACCCAGACTCGTCCATCGGATTGCCAGACAGAGAAGCGTGATTCGTCACTCCAGAGAACGTCTCCACGTCTCTAGTGTCCAATGGCGGTGTTCAACTGCGTCCGATGCTTGAGCTCATCCGAAGGCATCATGTTGTTTGGAAGTCTGTAGCTATTGACTCCGCAGAAAGGTGGCAACTTCTGCACACTGTGAACATCAGCATGCACTGACCCCGCTCTGTGATTTTACGTGGCCTACCACTTTGTGGCTGAGTTTCTGTTGTGCCACTAACAGTTGACCGTGGAATATTTAGTAGTGAGGAAATTTCACTTGCTAGTGATGTTTCTGACTCCAACGTTTCCTGCTCGAGGATCGATATTCATATAAATGGATTGACATCTAAACACAGTCATTTGGAGTGAGTGTGTGTTTTATCAAAAGTATGTTACTGTCAGGATGATCTAATTATACTCGGTTGATAGGAACTACTTCTCCTTCCGCCTGTCAAAGTCATGCTTGCGCTACGGCTCTGTGACGGAGCTTCCTTGAAGTGAGCCGCTGCAGCCCTTGAGCTGACTGTAAAAGCAGTCACGTCTGGCTGTATTTTAGCTGTGAAGGTAATAATGACGCTGTGTGTGAGGTGTGTGCAGTGAAATACTTTGGCAACACTGCAAACTTTGCTAAAGAGTCACAATAATATGATGATGTTATGAAGCGGCAGTTCTGAGCAGGATATTTTCATTGTAATTAAAGAAGATGACAGTAGTTTGATGTCTTGTCATTATGCAGCTGTTATTTGGAATTGGTAAGTCAACAGCCTACTCCCTCAGAAATGGCGGGGGGGGGACATTAAACTAGAAATAAAATATGTAAAAAGTATTGGTATTGGTATCGGTATTGAAAGTACCAGCCTGGGTATTACTTGGTATAGGATTGTATAAGAATTAAGTGGTATCGCACATCACAACTTATTGCACAGGTGGCAATCTATCATGGTACCACGCTTTAATTCAACTTTTGTCAATATAGCATATACATATATGTACATATATACCTCCATATTTTAAAACCTGGCTGGACATGGACAGAAACAAAGCCAGAAGTGAGTGTATACTTGCATCTGACAGGTCCCAGTGGAACCGGGTCATTATCAGTACTTCCAACATGGCAGAATGAGCTGAAACTCTAAGTCAAACTTTTTGACATTACTTTGCCAAGTTTCTCCAATTTTCCATCTGTGATTGACTTTAAACCTTTTAGTGTAACTTACTTCTAAAGTACAAAACTGAATGCTGGAGTTGCATGTTTTGGCTGGAGGCAGTGAGGGAACTGGCCTCTGGCCTGGAAGCTACAAATTCCAAGTTACAAGCTGCTGTCAGTCGTGTCAAGGTTCAGTAAAAGTCTAGAGAGTACAGAGGAAACCTGCAGGGAAATACACCAACCCACATTTTATTAATACTTAAATAAAATACTCCTGTTAATGAAAGCTGGAAGTGTGTGGCTCTTCGTGTGTTGTGTATGTGTAACAGAACCACTGTACACCAACACAATGATGTATAGGTGTCAGTGTAAGGCCTCTCCCATTAAACAGCTTTACTGGTTCCATAACCTTGAGAATGTGAGAATGTGTCCTGCCTGTTTTACAGCATTGCCTGGCTTAATACTGTATAGTCTGCCTAAAGTGTGTTTATTGTTTTGCTGGCTTCCAAGACTGGTAATATGTGCTGTACAATTACAGCATTCCCAAGAAGCAATAGAACTGCTGTAAAGACAAAACACAAAAAACTTTGATCAGTTCCAAAGCAGCCGGTGATGTCTTTTAAATATCTGTTTTGTGATGTTCCAGCTGTTATCATTTGGAAAGTGTAAGTGTGCTGTTGGTGTTCTTTCTGTCTCCAGGGCTGCAGAACTGATTGGCAGGGTAATCAGCAGCATGGGACACACCTGGGCCCAGTGTGCCCCATGTGTGTAAGCCAGAGCAGCAGTCAGTCTTGGGCTCCTCATCTTTCCTTTCATCCTTCCTTTGTTTGGTTTCTTGTCTTTATTTTTACAGCACAACATCCATGCAACACATTTACACTCATCCACTCCCTACACTACTGACTTTACAGATTCTTCCCACTCATTGGTTTCGCTTATTTTTTTATTAATAAATCACTGTTATTTAGTTTACCCGTGTGTCTCCCGTGTTGGTCCAGTCCATGAGCCGGGCTGTGACAGAGCATAGACTGTAGAGAAATGTTGATCTGTGATGATGCGAGACACTTTCAGTTGCTCCAGAAGCCATATTCAATATAAGACGACGTTGATTATAAGTTGTAAGAACTTTTTCAGCCATCTTTAAACAGAGTGAGAGAGAATAAGCATGTGTATTACACAGAGAGAATAAGCATGTGTATTACACAGAGAGAATAAGCATGTGTATTACACAGAGAGAATAAGCATGTGTATTACGCATAATCTGCCATAATTTCAATGTAGCATATTCACATCTAGTTTATCCCTTTACTAGCACTTTTTAATTGTAACCAAAGATCTGTCTAAAACATGCCGTCTATGATACACTGACCTGCTAATGACCTACCTAATACTACATGACAACTACAACAAGGACCTGCAACTTTGTCTGGCAGGAAGCCGTGTTAGATTTTTGATCAGCTCATGTTTATTAATGTGTCCGCTCTGGTTTAATCATTTCCGACACATGGACTAAAACTGCAGACAGGCGCCACGCAAATATATTTAGAATACGTGAGAAACTATAGTGCTCCTCCACCTGGGTTCAGTTTCTATTGTGACATCTACCATCTACATGTCCCTGAGCAAGACACTTCTACATACACATATGTATGTGTGGAGCGGCAGCCAGGGTGCGTGGGGATTTTTTACCCCTTCTGTTTGCTTTAAAGTGGGTAATGTGGTCGTCAATCTCAGGGCCAGGGTAAAAACAAGCAATAAATTATTTTTAAGAACTTCCTTGGCAGTAAGGACTGTCGATTCAGAAAATAATTAACATATTATTTTAAAATGTGTTTTATGCTAGTTACTTCAGTGGGCTTCATTAAGTCTCTCAACGGGCAGATTCAACCACAGAGCATACATGTTTTGAGCCTACAGTGTATAATTTCAAGTGTATAAAAATAAACTACAAAATACAGCAGCCAAGCCATATATCAAAATAAACTCCTCTGTTTTTGTATTCAAAAAAAAAAAAAAAAGGTTTCCAGGTAACATGAAATCACTTCACAAACCTTGTCTGTTGGGCTATTTTATCTATCCCTTCACCAGTATACTCAATAATTAAGTGGACAGTGTTTGAAGACAACAGTTTTTCTCTGCTGAATGAGTCATGCGATTAAATCTGACATAACAGATGAAATATTCACATATCCTGTGATCACCCAGATGAAGGTACGTTTTAAAGCAACTAGTTTAATGTTTAATTAACAGTCTGCTAATGGCTCATAATTGTATTCTAGTTTAGATTAGAATAGTACCTTGTTTTGAATAGCTTTTGAGGAATCCGTCGAATTAATGGAAATTATCTGCATGTAAGACAGACAGGTAGCTGCAACAGATCAGTTATGCAATGCTCCGTACTTGTATAGCGCCTTTCTAGTCTTTTCGACCACTCAAATCGCTTTTACACTACATCTGCATTCACCATTCACTCACATTCATACACTGAGCTTAAGTGCTCAAACAGAAACACACTGGCGGAACAGCCACCAGGGGCAATTTGGGGTTCAGTATCTTGCCCAAGGACACTTCGACATGCAGCCTGGAGGAGCCGATTTCCGATTAACGGGCAACCCGCTCTACATCCTGAGCCACAGCCGCCCTTAGTTATGTTTTTCAATGATGACGCTCCCATGAAAACTGTGCTACATACGATCGTGAATGTTTCAGGAGTGCAGCGCAGCCTACAAGCTTACACCAGCGCGACTCCCTTACCTCTTCTCTACCTAGTTTGCCTTTCTCTCACTCATGTTTCTCCTCATAGACTACTGCCTCTCCATGCTCCAGTCTCCACCTCCAATCTCATTCTGACTAACAAAAGAGGGAGACCGGCTTGAAGGCATGCATTTTCAACTATAGTGCCCACACAGTCTTGTTCAATTGTAGAGTTAGTGGGGAACAATTCTCACAAAACACAAACCAGCCCCCAATCCACACTTAGACCTGGAAATGAATGGGGGGGGGGGAAGGAGGTTTTCAAAGCACGTGTAGTTCTTAATCACAGCCTTTCAACCACAATACACTTCTCACTTCACTATCTTACCACTGTTATATAGTGAACCTATATGATGCTGGATGTGGAGGTTCTGGGCTGGTGTGGTTACACGTGGTCTGCGGTTGTGAGGCCAGTTGGATGTACTGCCAAATTCTCTGAAACGCCTTCGGAGACAGCTTATGGTAGAGAAATGAACATTCAATTCACGGGCAACAGCTCTGGTGGACATTCCTGCAGTAAGCATGCCAACTGCACGCTCCCTCAAAACTTGCGACATCTGTGGCGTTGTGCTGTGTGATGGAACTGCACATTTTCGAGTGGCCTTTTATTGTGGCCAGCCTAAGGCCTTTTATTGTGGCCAGCCTAAGGCACACCTGTGCAATACCCATGCTGTCTGATCAGCATCTTGATATGCCACACCTGTGAGGTGGATGGATTATCTCGGCAAAGGAGAAGTGCTCACTAACACAGATTCTGACAGATTTGTGAACAATTTTTGAGAGAAATAGGCCTTTTGTGTACATAGAGAAAGTCTTAAATCTTTGAGGGAAAACATAAAAGTGTTGCATTTATAATTTTGTTCAGTGTAATTACCAGCTGCTCTCTGATCCTTGCCAGCGCTGTTGTAAGGCTATGTAAAGTAAAGTTTGTCCTGTCTTGATAAAAGGTCATAGGATCATTAAAATTAAATATGTTATTCCCTCAATGTACTCGGTATTTCGTGGAAATATGCCTGCACGATTGTGTCCCTGAGCAAGACACTTAACCCCTAGTTGCTCCAGAGGCGTGTGACCTCTGACATATATAGCAATTGTAAGTCGCTTTGGATAAAAGCGTCAGCTAAATGAATAAATGTAATACTTTTGCGGTAATGCTTAGTGAGTCTTTGAATCAGAATGGCTGTATTATTATCTGGTTGACTTTACACACATTGAGCATGCGCAAGTAAGTGGCTCGATGCTAATCACAGTTACACGTTGCCAATCAATTGACCTTTTTCTTTTTCACTTGTACCGTGCATCTATCAGGTACATTTCCATACAGCCAGAACATACTCGCAAACTAGCGAGGATCACGGAGCAGAAGCGGCTTTCGTGTTTGTTAACAACAAAGCAAGCTGACTTGGTAGCAATTACATTATTACCTCTTAATTATTACCCCAGTAGTACCTGGTGCCTCAGAAAATAAATTAAAGCTGGGGCGCGACGCAGCTGCCAGATGTTGGTCTGCACAGCTCAGAATTTTCATGCGTTTTGCAAACTGCATGAAAGAGTTATACGTTATGTCCCAGTATATCAAGTGTACAGTACACTGAAGTTAAAACAAGTTCCTGTTTCATGGCGAAACACTGAATTTCTACCCCACGCCACAGACATGCCCTTCAAAGGAAAACTCACACTTCGCACAACTTTTCATCCCCCATGTCTTTAGACTGCAAACCATTTATAAGTGATTCCAGCACAACCATAGTGTAAGAATTTTATTAGCTGGCTTGCTGTGTCTTGTGTTGTCGCACTTGCTTGATGTTTGCCTGTGGCTGCAAAGTTGTTGACCGACTTGTTAGTTTTTGATCATAAGTAATGTGTTTAATGACAGAGGTGAATTACTGAAACTGTAGAGGTTCAAAATTTTATATAATGTTGCTTTAGATCCGGGGAGTGTTTAATGGAAAGAGTATTTCCAAAAAGACAGAGCACACAGTGAGCTTAGAGAGCCATGAATTTCAGCCAGTAAATTGGGCCGCTAGTACTGATCAACCATCCTATCAAACCACTTTGGTAATTTTCTGTTAAATATTCTTATTCACTTTACGGTTTTGATTCATCATATCATAAGATGATAAGGCATATATATCATATCATAAGAGAAGCAAGAATTACATTATGGCAAATATGGAGAATCTTAATTAGTTAGGATGTAATAGCCTTCTCTGCTGCACACAAGATGTCTGAACTTTACATCAAACCATGTCTGCTGCAGTGTAAGATCATTACAAATCAAGTGAGAAACGCAGCATACTGCACATGGGTGAGGGAGCCACCAAACTCCTGGCAGTTTTTAGATGATACCGAGCACAGTGCAGATACGGAGGTACCAGGTGTTGACAGCTGTTGGGTCCACAGGGCTTTCTGTGATAAGAGCACTCAGTGTGGGAGGGAGGTAGCGCTGTACTAAGCTCCGACAAGCGTGCAGAAGAACCTGAGGGGATTGTGAGTGATATTCTGATGACCTAATACACTAAAACATTCTAAACAGAATTCTGAAAATCCCACGACCAGAGGAAATCTTAGAAAAGTGTTACATGTTAAATTCTGTCAGCTGTAGTTCATTAGCAGTAGAACCAAATCACTTGTTTCTTTTGATGAAACACATATGAAGTCTCTAAGTCAGTAAACAGTGAGGAATAACCACATCAACAGCAACTCTCAACTCATATCTTCCACACACTAGACACTGTTGCTAAGGTTGCTGACAACTCTGTGGATGCTGGGGAGATGAGCATGCTCCCCATACTGTCCATGTGTAGGGCTAGGCCTGTGTAAGCAAGGATAACCCCATCCTAACACAGAGACATGAGACTGATGTCAGACTGTCAGCAAATAAGCACATTTCCCAAAGTGTTGAACTATTTCCTTAAATACTTTTAGTGTTTAATTTGTTATCAACAAGAAGCAGATACAAACCTATATGAAATGACGAAGAACGGGATGAAAACATGCGCAGCGGTTGAACAAACAGGACGTGTTCCCTAACATGGCAGCTGTTTAGAAATGCACACTGTCATGTAAAAACATTTCATTAGTGGATGTTGCTGAAAGATGGGCAGCATTCCACCCCTCTGCTGCCAGTAGGGCCTTTGATGGGAAATCAGTTTCACTGTTATTTTTTACCTCCGACCTCCTCACCCCTTCCGGCCTCCACACACACACACACACACACACACTCCCCCCTCCACTCCAATTCATCAAAATACAATACCTGGGCTTGTTTAAGGACTGCAGATTCCTGTGGGGAGAATAATAATAATAATAGGAGTCTGCCAGCTCTGGAGGCAGAACCCCCCACTCCCACAGAAGCCCCCAACTCAGGTCTGACTATGGAGGAGACCTAGTTCTCCCCCTCACTCTGTGTGCAGACACACAAGAAAGAGGCCATTCATTACAACAAGTCTTTCTTTAATGCACTCTATCAGTGGCCTGAGCCCCTGGACCAGAGCCAAGCCATGACCCAGCAAGGAGTGGTTCTGCCTGCCACTGGAATGTGGAATAGTGTGTGTGTGTGAGTGTATTCAGGTGGTTTATGTGTGTGCAGAAGTGTGTGCTATTTTCTCCTATCTACACTGCTCAGATTGGACGGGACGCAGAGTAAGGTGTCACAATTGCAGAGGAAGTTAACTTAAAGACATATGTGAATGAGAAGCAATGGGACTAGGGAATGGGTTCATTCATATGATTGAAGTACTTTACGCTATAGAGGGGGTGTGGAAACACATGTATCCTTACATGTGGACAATTTGCTATTACATGTAACAAACCCCTTTTAATCCATTCCTAATACAATGTCTACAGTGAAAGAATACGGTGGGATCTCCGGTTATAAGTTAAATTTGTCCAAAAGTGAACTGCTCCCAAACAACAAGGCTGCCAAAGTCTTTCATACTCATGTTTACCATTTAAGATAACGACAAATTAATTTAAATATCTGTGGGTATTGGTAACGAGAGGGGTTGCCAGCCTGTTTAATGCAAACTTTAAGCCGCTGTTAGAGCACACTACTTGTGAACTTGAAACGTCGTCTAATCTCCCCATAACTCTGGCAGACAGAATGAATGCCGGAAAAAAATACTATTCTTATGGAATTTTTGTTCCAATTTCAAATGAAATCCTTTTTCACGTCCATCGGCAGAATAATTTCCAGTTTAATCTGGAACAAGAACAGGACTGGAATTAGGAAAGCTTACTTACAGAGGTCAAAGCCAGATGGAGGCATGAGACTACCTCACTTCCAATTTTACTACAGGGCATGTAAAACTCCTGCGCTCTCCTTCTGGACTCAACTGATAAGCACGTTGAAAGCCCAATATGGGCTAAAATGGAACATAATTTGTGTCATTTGACATCCCTGGCTGCCCTTTAGTTTTCCCCAATGCCTCTTTCATTACAATATGTTAAAAACTATTGTTATTAACTACTATTGTTACACGGTCTTAGAAAATATGGTGCACTATTAGGAAAAACTATGGTTGACAGGGTGGCTCCCTGCTTTTACCTGTTTGTTCTCTTTTCCCCATCCACCTTGGATGACTGTTTTGTTATTAAGCAGAATGGCATAGGCAACATGAAGGCCCTTTTTATAGATAATCACATTTTTCCTCCAGGTTCGTAGATAAGTTAAAGCGAACTGCAAACAGCTTTCGCAGTTTGCCTGATGAGTCACCTATGGAATCTCTGTTTTCCTTTTTAACCTTCAAAAAGGGGTGCAATATCTTTTGTTTATAATGCCTTGTCTAACCTACAAAACCCATCAGGGAGGCTCTGAGGTCTGCTTTGGGGGGTGATTTGGGGATGGCTGTGGTGCCAGAGCAGTGGCGGAAAGCCTTGGAAGGGGTGCATACAGCCTCGATTTGTGCTCGGCATGGCCTCATACAATTTAAGGCATTTTTAGTTAAAGTTAAACTCTCTAGCATGTTAGAATGTTGTTACTTTACTGGCACGATGATTGGTCGTTATGCACTGGATTTCTGGATGTGCTGCAGCATCACAAGCTTGAGAAATTGAGACTCACAATAAATGGCTCTTCTGATAACTTCGAGAGAATATGGAAACCATTTATGGAGTATATTGAAGTTAACTCTTGCCCCATGCTGTCCTGAATATAGCTTCAAATGTAGCAATGTATCTGATTGTCATTTTATACCTTTTTGTAGTCAATCACATTGAGTGAAACCATTGGCCCTTACTTTGTACAACTGCCTGCATGTGTAAACATCTGGTTTGTTTGATTAATTTGTCTTTCTGTCTTTTCCAATCTGTATTATTGTTCGGCTGTTTTGTATGTTCTAAAAAAACACTAAAAAATATTGGGGGAAAAAACAGTACTTTATGCAGCTCTGTCAGCAGTGATGTTGATAGCATTTCTTTTTCCTGCGCATTCGTCCAGACATGGCTGCCCAGAGTCCAGGGCTTTCCACCTTATCTCTCAAGCCATTTGTTCAATTTATAAGACAATCACAGAATTTTAGGACCATATCTCCACATTGCCCTTTTTGCAGATGATGTACTGATTTGTATCCATAACTCCTGACATTTATACCCATCTGCTTAGGGTTATAGAATAATTCAGCTTCCTAACATATTTTAAATCTGCCTTTTTACCTCTTAAAGCAGCAGTTGGTAACAATTGAACATACAATGCAAAACCTTTGTTCTCTCTCTCTGGTATCACTCCACTAAGGCCAACAAACACACAAGGAGGAGCACTGGAAACCTCATCCTGCATTTGTATTACTAAAACATGATCTACTTGATCTTTTGAAGACACAGAGGCCATTTTACACGCCTTCATATCATCACGGCTCAACTACGGCATCAGCCTCTTCACCTGCCTCAAATCTATTAATCGGCAGAACAAAAAAAGATTGTACAGAGCACAGCTACCAGGCATTTAACATCTAAGAGAAGTGACCACATCACGCCTGTTTTAGCCTCCTTGCTCTGGCTCACAGTATGTTTTAGAATTGATTTAGATCTTACTGTTGACTTCATGGCCTCTGTCCATGCAATATAAGTGACCCCTTGGTTGCATACAAACCAGTCTGTAGCCTGAGATCCTCGGGCAAAGGTATTTAATGTGGTTCCTAGGCGCATCTGAAAACGTGAGGTGACAGCATTCGCAGTCAGAGACCCAAAGCTTTGGAACCAGCTGCCTGAGGAAATCAGGTCAGCAGAATCAGTGACCTCTTTTAAATGTCTTGTTAAAACATACTTATTTTTATATATATGCCCTTTCGCTGTTTGGTTTTATTGGTTTTGGTGTTTGTTTTTATTCGCTTACTACTCAACTGGAAATAGTTTTTATGGTCTACTTGTTTTTAGGTTACGTTTTTGCCTTATGTGCTTCACACTTGGTAATGTGGGTTCCGAAAACATCTATAGATTATTATTCCAGGATCTGAAAGGCTGTTATGACCTCCCAGGCACTTCTTTCTTTTTTTATTTAGAACTTAGGGCTTATGAGGTCCCATGGGATCAGCCATTTAAACAAACCCATTTGACAAATTCACCTCTTCCTTGGGCTAAGAGGTGTCCTCTTAGTTGTCAGATATATTCATGTGTAACTTCAATACTTCTAAATGATACATCTGAAATTCTCATTTATGGGTTGAGGTGACTATTTCTACTTCCCTTGTGAATTCCTAACTTTAGTTATGAGTGACTCTCTATTGTACACAGCACACTTTCATTTCAAGCTCACATTAATAATATCACTGCATTCTGTATTCTGCATACTTTTACATTTTTTTTACATTTACGTAACAGTAATCGCCTCCGACCGTCTCTCTCACCCACTAGTACAGCTATTCTTCTTCACACACTGGTCACATCCCGCATTGATTATTGTAATTCTCTTCTCGTTGGTCTTCCTCTCAAATCCATACATAAACTTCAACTGGTTCAGAACTCTGCTGCCCGGATCATCACCAGAACCCCTCCTATTAATCATATTACTCCTGTCCTTCAGCAGCTTCATTGGCTTCCAGTTAAATACCGCATTGATTTCAAAACTCTGCTCCTGACCTTCAAGTCCATTCATAACCTCGCTCCTCTGTACCTCACTGACCTCCTTCATATTAACACACCCACCCGTACTCTTAGGTCTTCTGCTTCTATTCACCTCACTGTACCTCCTGCTCCTCTGACCACCATGGGGTTCTCTGGAACTCTCTTCCACCAGACATCCGCAACACTGACTCACTTTCCATTTTTAAATTCTGCCTGAAAACACATCTATTTTAACTTGCACATCCCACATGATCACTCTTTCTCAATCTTTGTTCCCAGTTGTTTTGTACCCTGATTTTATGCACTGTAATTATAGTTAATAAATAGTTATTATAGTCAAATAGTTTATTGATTATTGCTGTACTTATTTATTATGTTTTGTAAGGTGATCTTGAGTGTTCAGAAAGGCGCCAATAAATAAAATGTAGTAGTAGTAGTAGTAGTAGTAGTAGTAGTTTTGTGTTGGAGATGATTTGCTAAAATCTAAAAACTATAGTTTCCACATCTATTGAATTCACTTCCTCAACACCTGCTATGAAGTCTGTGCATGTCAGTGAACTTCCAACTGCATCCAGAAATTGACAGTAGAATATTATGGTTACGCTGGAAAGTCCCCGTGTGAATGTGAGAGACTTAAGAAATTGCATGTGTCATGTATATGCCATAGTTATATCAGCTCTCCTTGAATAAAATAAACGGCACTGAAATCTGCCACAATGAATGCAGGGACTTCCTGATACAGTCGCAAATGTATTTTTGGACTTGTGTAATAATATATAAGGTTTGGATTTGATATGAAGGCTGGTTCATCTTGATGGATGGCATCCATATCTCACAAACGTCAGCTGAGCTCCTGCTATCATCTGACTGTGGTGCTTTATTGTGAATTACTGCTGTGCAGAAGACCGCCTGTAATATACAGGAAAAGACAGCTCAGAGCTTCTATCAAACTGTCTGTTATTGTTTACATATTGTCTTCTTCAACAACAGACAGAATATATTTCTATATAAAACACATGTTCAAATGTAATTTGAATCCCTCAAGTGCGTAAGAAGGCAATTGAAGTTGAGGTTGCTGACAAAAAATAAATTTATTTGTGATACCATCCATCCATCGTCAACCGCTTATCCTGCGTACAGGGTTGCGGGGGGGCTGGAGCCAATCCCAGCTGACATCGAGCGAAAGGCAGGGTACACCCTGGACAGGTCGCCAGTCCATTGCAGGTATATGTGATACCTTTGCATTAAATTTAATTTAAATTGCCATAAAATAAATACACATTTATAGTAATCTTCCCTAATCAGTATATTTATATTTACAGTAAATTAAATAATGCTGTAATGTGGAAGGGGTCGCTCATAGTAACAACCCCACAGAGAATTATCACCTACTCTGCAGTTCCCCAAGCTTTTAGGCCGATTTCAGTGCATTATTTTAGTTTTTACAACCAACATTCATCAGGTGGACACAAACACAACTCCAAATGAATACACAGGAATCAAAACACAGAAATGTGAGCGATATGAAGCACAGAGGCAGGTTATTATGGTTAATAAGAAAACCACTACAATGATATACATATGGAAGCAAAGGCAGGATGTAATAATTTGATTTTTATAAAAACAACTCAATAAGTAATTGTACAATTTACACCACTACTACTATTTACATTTCAACATTAGGTAATCATAATGTTGAAATTTAAATATCACTGAATATGTAGCAGTGAAATAAACCAGTTATTTGAATATATTTTGTATTACTCTCTGCAGTTCTGGTAGGTGTGTCAAAACATTTTCTTACACAACCTGGAAGGACAGAAGTCTGACTGATTCCCTTCAAGGCGAGAGCCTAGATAAGCTAAGAAGAGAGATAAGATCAAACTTTATAAGTCCTGAAGGAAATTCTTATGCCAGAGGTTGGTCAAAATGACAGTAACATAAGAATAAAAACAAGAAAGTAATAAATATAGTATAAGGAGTAAATGCTAACGCCAGTGCATAATAGAATAATAAAAGTAAGATACATTTAGTAAAATAAGTAAACTAAAATTACCTAAAATATATAAAAGTAGTATTGACAATTATATTGAAAAGTAATAAAAACTAATATGGCACAATTATATTGACATGTAATACTGCACATGATAATATATGTTTTCAGCGTTCAATGTTTCAGCTGTCCATCCTGCAAAAGGGGGAGGAGTTACACAGACAGTTTGTTCGCCAGTGTGGCTTGCTGGGGATGAGAAGCATTTACCCTAGAATAGAAGATGGCGCTGGCCACCACAGAGTGATAAAACATTTGCAGGGTGGTTCTGCAGTCTCCCCCTGCTGATAAAGCCCACAATGGCAGAGGTCGTCTTAAAACATCTGCAGGTGGCATGAGCAGTACCTGAAGTCTAAGTTGTGTTAAAGCCCCCCTCCAGCCAGTTTTAACTGACGTTTTGGGTTAACGTTCTTTCTCAAACAGAGAACACCTCAAGTACATAACACCTGCACATAATAATTATTTATTCCAGCATCCTTTGCATATGCTCCATCACACTGTGTACATGTGTACATGTATGTATGTATGTATGTATGTATGTATGTATGTATGTATGTAATGGGTATGTGTAGCTGTATATCACATCCACCTCTGACATGTACATAATAATGATAATAATAATGTAATCCTGCATCCTTTGCACTCTGCTCACTGCACATTTGTCAATCTGTCTATATTGTTTTTGTTTCTGTTCATAGTGTGTATATTTGTGTTCTCTATACTGTAGCCTGTGTCTGATTTTATTATTGTGTTATTGGATTATTGTATGAGTAAGCACATCATGAGCAATGTACAATCCTGAGTCAAATTCCTCGTATGTGTACATATACCTGGCAAATAAAGCTGATTGTGGTTAACAGTCGGACGTAATCAATTACCATGGCAAACAGAATCTGACCAGCTGTGAGTGTTAGCTAACGATATGCTGTGTTAACATCACAAGACTATTGGTTGTCTTATACTGGCAGGTATCCAGTACCCATAATGGAAACTAATGGGCTAGTATCAGCTGTTCAGTCATACTATGAGCTTTACTATGAAGATAAATAGTATACTGGAAAGATTTAAAACATAATCTGATTCAAACTGAATCTCAGTTTTTTGTATTTCTGTATTTCAAATAACAGAACATTGTCTATATTTACATCACTGCTTATATCACACTGACGATAATGATCATTTCATCAGGTTTAGCTGTAGATATTGTGTTCCTATCCCAGGCATGCCACTATACAGCTTACAGGCAGGTTGTTTGCTGGGCAGGCACATTAGGAAGTCCTTACCCTCATGTGTATATATATATATATGTGTGTGTGTGTGTGTGTGTGTGTGTGTGTGTGTGTGTATATATGTGCATGTATGTATGTATGCATGTATATATATATATATATATAAAGCTACTTTCCAATGTTGAGAACAAAAAAGTCACAACTCAAATGTTGACTGAGACATATTTGTTTACCAGATTTCATCTAAATCTCTCTTGAGTTTTGAAAAAACCTCACAAATACACAAATGTGACTGAGTATGTCTTTGGCTTAGGATAATATTAATTGTAGGACTAATCTGGCTTTGCCTTGATTTATAAAGATCCCAACCTGAAAACCAGGAACCAAGACTTCTGTGCTGGTTTCACATTTATGTCCTGTGTTAAACCGTTAACCAATAAAGGCAGACTGCCTCATCCATCCATGAGGATCTTTTGGCTGATCTGCAAAGCGGGGCAGGAGCAGTGGACTCCATGAGGGCAAGTAAAAACATGTTTATAAAATATAACACCATCACAGGAACCTCTCGTCTACCATCATGGTTGAAATGCAGAACTACCAAGAGAAACGTGTAGAAAAGGCAGATCATGCAGTTCACAAGTTGTATATGTGTGAAAAAAAACAGATGAAGAGACAACATCCAGGGCATTTGTAAAATCATTTTTTTCTTGTATTGTGTGATGTGTTGAGGTGCCATTAGCTTTTCACTGCAGAGAATATCCATGTACAGTAACATGTACCTACTTTCTGTTTATTAGGTACACCGAGCTCAAACTATTGCAGTCCAGTGAAACAGCCCTGCAATAAATTCTTTATGAGGGTTATAAAGATTTTTGTAATTTGTATAACTTTTTGTTCTAGTCTTTTTACTCTTTATCTCCAAAAGGGCTGTTGGCCTGAAACAGATTTTTACTTTACAGAATTACCTCTGATTTTCTTCAGTACAAATGTTGGTGTATTGCATTTTCTTTATAAAATAACTAATTCTTTGCACATTCTGGGAAATTTACCACCACAATACACTTTCCAGAGGCACTGAAATCAAATTAAACCAGGCACCAACCAGCACCACTGAAGACTGGACCACTAATCATTTTTAGCCACAAACCATACAAGGTATGGCGTAACTGGTTCCAGCGTGCATCACATTTCACATTAGAGTGGAAGCTGCAGTCGAGTACAGATGTTTAATAACGGCTGGCCTCTATAGATTCAGGTCTTTCCTTTCTGTAAAAAGAAAATGTAATTATACCAGTCAACCTGCCATAAGATCGACTTGTACGAAGCTTGTAATGCTCTGTCTGTGCTAATGCTCGTTCGCTTGCTCTCTCTCTCTCTCTTTCTCTCCCACCATCCGGTTGAGGCAGTTGGCTGCCCACCCTGAGTCTAGGTTCTGCACAAGGTTTCTGCCTGTTAATAGAGAGTTTGTCCTTGCTATTGTTGGCAAGTGCTTGTTCATGGATGGAATTGTTGGGTCTCTGTAAATAATATTACAAAGAGTGCGGTCTAGACCTGCTCTGTTTGAAAAGTGCAATGAGATAACTTTTGTTATGAATTAGCGCTATATATAGATCTATAAAAAACAAACAAATTTGAATTGAAGTCATTTTAGTGAGCCCAACTCACAACATAGAACAAGAGAGCTAATTGTGTGCAACATGACATCTAACAACAATATGATTAGCCCTTTGATGTCTAAAACAGTTACAATAAATGACTGTAAGTGTTGATGGCTTACCTGCGATGGACTGGTGACCAGTCCAGGGTGTACCCCGCCTTTCGCCTGATGTCAGCTGGGATTGGCTCCAGGAAGGGCACAGGAAGAGAAATGGGAGTGAGTTTCGGAAACAGTCCGGTAACGTTAAACTCATTCTCTCCTCTCAAAGTGTCAGCAGGTAACAGTAACAGTGTTAAGTCACTGTGCAGCTGAATCCTCTGTTGGTCTTGCTAAACGCTGCCGGTCTGTCTGAGTTGGATGCTCCAGACTTTGTGTTTGAACAATATTAGAGTGAAATACTACTATTTATTACGTTTGATAAACGCTGACAGGCCACCACGGTGTTTATAAACTGCAGCTTGGAAAAGATAACCACGTCGCGCATGAATATGCGTTCATACGTGCGTGCATGAAATGAAACTTGTGCATTCCAGCTGCAACATGTGGGACTAGTCCAGACGATACACGGATGTGATGGCACTCCTCATAGGCATACATCATTTAAAAACAATTACTGTAAAACTTCAATTAATAGTCTCAAATAGCCGCCTGCCTCCTTTACTGGCCTGATGTGGGAACACATTTTAACAAATAAACGCCTGCCTTAATTAAACGCCTGGTCTGGTTTTTACAGAAGTTCTTTGGATGTATAAAACCTCTTAAACCCCGCGGGGTCGCCCCTTTACCTGCTTCTAAGCTGCTTAGATTTAGTTAATACATATGATCAATATGTCAGTGTGGACATGCTGAACATCGTTAGATGGTTAGATTCTCCACAATACCACTGTTAAGTTCATTTAACGGAAAAAACAAGACCCAAAGTCTAATTATTCTAGATTTACCGGTGTAACCTGCATGGCTACAAGAGAGGAAAAGTTGAAAAAAAGTGCTGACTCACGTTAACTTTGAAGCACTCGTTAAGTCCGAATGTGTCTGTTCCTTGATTATTTATCTTCCTTTAGTCTGTAAGGGTCCACCCATCAAAAGAATCAAAACAGCTTTTAATAAAAATTAATCCAACTTGTGAATCCTGTCATGTGAATCCATCGCTCTCTGTCTGCTAACTTCTCTCATCCTGCACCGTGTTGTTGTTTTCGTGAGGTTGCTGCCTTCAGAATAAAAGCGTCTGTCGGAGCCAGATCAAATGAATGACGTGTATTTGATATTATTTGATAATTTTTACATAAGTATCATTCTGTTTGAAATAAATATACTGTTTCATAGTAGTTTCAGTTTTGTGCAAAAAGAATTAAAGGCCTGTCCCATATGGACGCCTGTCCCAAATGAAGGCAGGGTCAATTCAGTGAGTTCAGCAAATAAAAGCTCAGGCTATTAATCAAAGTTTTACGGTATTATCTGCCTCTCAGTGAAGGTTTAGTTACAACTTGGGACTAATGCAAGATGGAAAGCATTGGGTTCACATTGATTATTGACAGGGCAAAATGGATGCACATCTGTCAGTAAATAATAAGCATCATGTATTCAGTCATGTTATAGTGTAAATAGTATTTTCCCTTTGAAAATGTACTAAAGGAAACCTGGGGGAGCAAGTTTGAATGGACCTGATGCAGCAGATATGATTAGTATCTAGCAAGCATATAAAATTTAAAGTTGTGAGTAGAGTAGATGCTGAATCTTAAGCAGTAATCTCAAGCCAAGTTGATCTACATCCAGCCTCAGCCAGCACGAGCACAGCCAGAGATGTACAGCCAGCATCAGATACAAGCAGCTCAGACACTATTGGAACAGGTGCTGCTTCACCACTTGACTCAGCAGATTGGCCCCCAGTCTTAACAGACTTTGAGGACTGAGATAGCGCCATTCAAACCAGCACTGGATTCTTCTAGAAGAGGTTTGTATTCAGGCTTATTACAGAGACATGGATGATGGGGGCCTGTGCCCCAGTAGATCTTTATGTCAAGTAACGCCCCTGTGCCTCTGAATGCTAAACAGGAGGACTTGTGTTAAAACTGGTGGCTATAAAAAAAGAGAGAAAGAAAGACAAGAGTTAACAATAGGTCATCGAAGACAAAACAGTTGATAAAAATGTTTTTCAGATTATTTTAAAATGGAAGTAGGCAAAGTTATTATAAATGGTGTATAAACAGTTCAGTACTGATAAGGGGGCCCACCAACATTGTCGTGCTATGCTCCTGTTTATACGCACGCAAGTGCTGGATGAGTCATCAAAAATATTTTAACCCTTCACAAAGAGCTTTTGGTATTTAAATACTAATAAAGTATTTGTGCCGTGTATTAGACAGACACCAAGAGAAAGAAGACAATATGTATTTTTATGTTCAAGTGTTTCTTTAATACAACAGTCACTTCAAACACAGCACCCTACCTTAATGAAAATACAAGTCTCTTACACACATGATTACGAGGAGAAGCTGTCCCTCCTGGCAAACTGAAGAATAATAATAATAATAATAATGTTCAAACAGTAGGTGTGGTAGTCCTGGAGCCAAGCCCCTGTTAAATACTCTCCTCTCCTCTCCCCTGAGTATCATGCGGTAATCTGGGGACCACTGGGGCATTTGGTCAGGGCAGATAAATAATGATCACAGAGAGACTGATTTCCTAATGCTGATGTATGGCTGTGACGAGACAGGTGCTGGCTCCACAGCTTCCTCCCAGCACCACATCAATTAATCTACTCTGTCATGTGATGAACCAGCCGTGAATTACCCAACACTTCCTCTACAGCACAGTCCATAAACTGCTGATTACACACACAAACACACAGGGCATGTATAATTCTGTCTCCTTCTGGCTGGATACCAGTAGTTATGTGAACTTGGTTTATTTCACCTCTGTGCATCCTGGGAAAACTGATGGAGCGTTTCTTTTCAACTTCCTCTTGCACATCCACACAGTCTTAGCTATTCAGACTGGAAGCTGACAAGTAAAGGTAAAATAAAATACTTTTTCCTGTTGAGATGCATGGCATGTACTCTGCAAGACCCTCGGTTCTAGTCCGCCCGAGAACCTTTGTTGCATATTGTACCTACTTTCTCTCTCCCTCACAAAAATAATATAATAACTTTGTGCTTAGACATTCTGGATACACTGTTGTCTTGAACACAGTATGTCAGCTTAATTGCCTCATTTCTTGCCTAACGCTGAGTTGTAGCAGTGTCACCATGGTGTTTCCAGATTTCCGCAGTTATTTCGAAGGTCTGAGTCAAAGGGAACTGGACTTGTTTTAGAGTCTTGAAGATGTTTAGTCTTCCTTCTAAAACAGCATTGTTAAACCTGCAGTTGTTTTTTTGTCACTTGGGGGCAGCAGAAACAAGGTGTGAACACACAGCTGACACATCATCACCTTTTAAGTTGATATGGTGAATTTCAAAAATGTTTTGCAATGCTTATTTACCCATCTAGCAGCTATGGGGCATTATGATTATCATTCATCTGTAGTGGTGTTTCTGTCCACCTGATGACTGCGAGTCCAATCTTCCCTCTCTTTTAGCTCTGTTTTTGGTCTCTACTATATCCACCAGCTCGTCACTGCGTCTGTCTGCTGTTTGGTGCTGGTTCTTTGCACATCTGTTGCATGTCTGTCTGTCCTGGAAGAGGGAACCTTCCTCTGTTGCTCTTCCTGAAGTTTCTGCCTTTTGAAGTTTTTTTGGGTGATATTTTTTCATATCCAAATGAAAGGTGTAGGGATGGAGCGTGTCTTGTGCTGTACAAATTGTAAAGAACTCTGAGGCACATTTATTTAAGTTTTGACGTTGGGCTATCTAAATAAAATTCAGTTGAAACAGATAAAATGATCTACATTTGTAGTTATACATGTTCAGTTTCAACCCTAAACGCATAGTTCACCCCATTGAGTGTGAAACAATATTTCCTGAAGTCCCAACTCTTCCCTGCTTGTCACGGCAGTACTACCTGATACAAACCATATGTGATTCATCTGAGCGCGCAGAGCCTCCATTAATCTCATTACTCGGCCCGCCACCTGATGAAGAATTATCTTGCTGGGTCCAACCCACTAGTAAATAATTGGAGCAGAAAGTGATTCTACCTCATTAATACAGGTTGGATTAGCATCAGTCACTGGCCTACTTAATGTACAAGCCGTGCAGCCCGGTGCAAGACAGAGGTGTGAAAAAGACAGCTAGACAGTGGGAGCTGCTGATGAGCTGGAGGGTAAAGGAGGCCTGCAACATGTGCAAAAGTACACTGAGAAAAGGGAATTATTTTCTCCAGACTCCTCAGAGGAAGAGGAAGACTGATGTAGAGCAAGAAAGCTCTGCTCAGATTGCTGTAAATTACACTTAGATATTTCTGGTCATCAGAGGATGATTCCTGCTGACTTGGTGACACCCCAAAAATAAGGTACAAAGATCCAATACCAATACCCCTTTTTGACACACCAGTTAATTTTCTAGCAACAACATTAGGCCAACATTCTGCCACTGGACTCTTTTCTTTGAAACGGGTAAGCACAGTACAGAACACCTTAGTAAGGAGTATAGAGAGAGGTGCAGTAGGTTCAAGGGATGCTTTGGGCTACAAGAAGTGGATGACGAGAATCCAATCCCACTCCTACTTAAGACAGACACAACAGGGACCACCAGGAGTGATGAAAAGCCATTCCAAGTACTTGATGCAAAGTGCTTTTTTAAGACAGCTCTTTCTGGTTGTGTACAGATTAATAAACAAACAAGATAAAACATTTAGGGACGTTGGTAGATATATTTTAGTCTTCGGGGAGAGCCAAGCTAGCTGTTTCCCTGTTTTTACAGTTTTTATGCTAAGCTAGGGTAACCATATCCTGACCGGCTCCATACTTAACACAAAGACATGAGATTGACATGAATCCTCTCATCTAACTAAAAAAAATAGAATTACTTTCCCAAATGTATAACGGTTCCTTTGAATATCATAATGAAATTAGGTAATTCCAGTTTTTCATGCCAGAGTGGTAATATCTACACCTCTATCTGCCTAAATATTGACAGGTAAAAGAATATGTGGTCTGGAATCAAAATTCTGTCCTCTCACAAAATTCTATCATGAACCTGAAAACGTGGGCTACGCGATTCTGGAGAAATCCAGATCGATCAGGCCTGTGGTATGCTAACTTGTTCACAGTAAAGTACAACAATAGCTGGAATAAAGTTATAGACACATATTTTCTGAATTCACCAGGTAGTTCAAATTCCTCGCTTTCTTTTCTCCAAACAATATCCAATTTTGTCCTGTTTTTATGTAAATATAAAGTAGTAGTATCACAGAGCTCTGGGTGCTCACTGCTGAGAAGCACGTTTTGAAGACCTGGCGTACGCCTGGTTTGCCTGCATCTGACGACCTTACAATGGGGATGGGCTGTATTCAAAGCATGTGCCGTTTTCACTGCCATGACTGGGCTCTATTTTTTTTCAAAGATTCATTTCCAGGTGTTTTTTTCAACCTGACCATTCAGAGTTTCAGAGCTTTGATTAGCTGTTTTCCATCAGAAATAAACCGGACTGCCAGCTTTTTCCCTTTTTGGGTTGTAAATCAGCAGTCATTTCCAGGTGGCATTAAAAAGTCTTAAACAATCATTAAATGGATCTTTCAAGAGTCCTAAGGCACCCTGTGGAGACATGTTTCATTTCGCCCACGGTACTTAATCCACAGTGAACTACCACTCAACTCTTTTCAGCAAGTTTCAGCTCATGTTGTGGTTGTACGGCCCACACTTTTACTTGTTATGTTCACTCTCACTGCTTTCATTAAACCTTGTTCCCAGCAGCAGGCAGCTGTTTTCAGTCAAACAGTTCTGATAAAGCCACAGGACACTACCTGCTCAGCAGCAAGAGAGTAGCTGGTGAACATGGTGTAGCATTTAGCAACCAAATAGTCAGATAGTTTTCTCAGGAGTTGGTGGAGACCAAACACGACTTTTAATGAATGGTAATGCTCTATAGCTGCTGGGTGTGTAAATAGGCAACTGTTTACTAACACATTCACAACATAAACTTCATCTGGTGATAGTATGTCAGTATGTCAGTGTTTATCATGTTGTGCTCCCCACATGTGGCCAAAAAAAATCAATAATACAGCTTTAAGATCTTGTTTTTAAAATGAATTGCTTGTTGGATTGTTAAAGAGGTGGTATTCTGCTTTTTGGCTTTTCCCTCTCCTTTACTGAGTTATCTCTCTTTTTTGTGCATGTAACAGGTTTGCAAAGTGAAAAAGCCCAAAGTCCAGCCCAAAGAGAGTTCCCATCTCCCACCGAAAACACTCTCTGAACCGCTTGAAAACAGCTCGTTTGTAGTCCAGCCCTTCACTTCCTTTACTTGTGACGTCACAATGAAAACGCGTCATAAAGCTTGCCAAGCAGCTAGTGGGGTCAGGCACGCCCTCAAACCAAGCCAGTCTGAGCGGAGGCCCTTTGGCTCCACTCGCCTTTGTTTGGTTTTCCATTGTAGAAATGTTGGACCTGTTCCTGCTTCCAGGTACTTTTTCCAGGTTCCAAGAGAGAACGTGAAAACACGACAGACTGCTGATTGGTCAGAGAGAATCGTCACTATTCACTGCATCATCATTGCGTGCGCCAGACAGAGAAAGCTTTATATTTTACAGTTTTCGTATGGTATTTCATCACTAAATCCACTTCTGAGAAGTTTTGAGGTGAGAAATCAGCTGTGTAGATTTTGAATATTGACAGTTTTACGAGAAGTGATGGAGGAAACAAAAATGTGCTTGAATATTGTCGGAGTTGAGGAGCTCAGCAAGTGGCTGTGGGGGAAGCCTGCTGTGACCCGCGGGAGGAGCATGTGAGGCCGGCCGGCCGCTCACAGAGCCCTCTGCTCCCGCCGTCACACAGACCACTGCAGCAACAACGGCAGAGGAAAACACAGCTGGAAGCTTTTCATACCGCTTATCTGTCTTTACATTCTGAGGAAGGTTGAAATGTTTTAACTTAAAAAAGAGAAAGCTGTGTGGATCGCTGGTGTGTGTGTCGCATTAAACATTACGTCGCGGCAGTTGTGTGTGGCGTCGCTATGACGACAAGCTACGTACTATCTCTGGGTACTATCTGCAACGGAAAACAGAGCAGGGCCGAGTAGAATCGAGTCTATCAATTTTGCGCTATGGTAGCATTTTTCGACAAGGCAGCACAGATCGTCAGAACACCGGCAACAGTTCAACATTTAGTCCTGATGGTAAGATGTGGAACAATGATGTTGTGGACTTGAGAGTATTTACAGTGCTCAAAAAAATAAAGGGAACACTTAAACAACACAATGTAACTCCAAGTCAATCACACTCCTGTGAAATCAAACTGTCCACTTAGGAAGCAACACTGATTGACAATCAATTTCACATGCTGTTGTGCAAATGGAATAGACAACAGGTGGAAATTATAGGCAATTAGCAAGACACCCCCAATAAAGGAGTGGTTCTGCAGGTGGTGACCACAGACCACTTCTCAGTTCCTATGCTTCCTGGCTGATGTTTTGGTCACTTTTGAATGCTGGCGGTGCTTTCACTCTAGTGGTAGCATGAGACGGAGTCTACAACCCACACAAGTGGCTCAGGTAGTGCAGCTCATCCAGGATGGCACATCAATGCGAGCTGTGGCAAGAAGGTTTGCTGTGTCTGTCAGCGTAGTGTCCAGAGCACGGAGGCGCTACCAGGAGACAGGCCAGTACATCAGGAGACGTGGAGGAGGCCGTAGGAGGGCAACAACCCGGCAGCAGGACCGCTACCTCCGCCTTTGTGCAAGGAGGAGCAGGAGGAGCACTGCCAGAGCCCTGCAAACTGACCTCCAGCAGGCCACAAATGTGCATGTGTC
>NC_060160.1:28313340-28320647 GCF_021292245.1 Micropterus dolomieu | reverse complement strand
AAAGCAGGTTCACACTGAGCACGTGTGACAGACGTGACAGAGTCTGGAGACGCCGTGGAGAACGTTCTGCTGCCTGCAACATCCTCCAGCATGACCGGTTTGGCGGTGGGTCAGTAATGGTGTGGGGTGGCATTTCTTTGGGGGGGCGCACAGCCCTCCATGTGCTCGCCAGAGGTAGCCTGACTGCCATTAGGTACCGAGATGAGATCCTCAGACCCCTTGTGAGACCATATGCTGGTGCGGTTGGCCCTGGGTTCCTCCTAATGCAAGACAATGCTAGACCTCATGTGGCTGGAGGTTGTCAGCAGTTCCTGCAAGAGGAAGGCATTGATGCTATGGACCGGCCCGCCCGTTCCCCAGACCTGAATCCAATTGAGCACATCTGGGACATCATGTCTCGCTCCATCCACCAACGCCACGTTGCACCACAGACTCTCCAGGAGTTGGCGGATGCTTTAGTCCAGGTCTGGGAGGAGATCCCTCAGGATACCATCTGCCACCTCATCAGGAGCATGCCCAGGCGTTGTAGGGAGGTCATACAGGCACGTGGAGGCCACACACACTACTGAGCCTCATTTTGACTTGTTTTAAGGACATTACATCAAAGTTGGATCGGCCTGTAGTGTGGTTTTCCACTTTGATTTTGAGTGTGACTCCAAATCCAGACCTCCATGGGTTGATAAATCTGATTTCCATTGATAATTTTTGTATGATTTTGTTGTCAGCACATTCAACTATGTAAAGAAAGGAGTATTTAATGAGATTATTTCATTCATTCAGATCTAGGATGTTATTTTAGTGTTCCCTTTATTTTTTTGAGCAGTGTATATATATTATACCATCTGCTAGGTTACGGTCGCAGTCTGAAGCGGCTTTGATTTGGATCACACTACCTTGTTTCTTATGACCCACCCTTCTCTGCTTCTGATTGGCTAGTAGTCCTTACCTGGGAACTGCACATGGTCAACTCCCAACAAAGATTTTGTACAAGTAAGATGCATCACTCTGTAGCTCAAGAGCGGAGCGTACAACACACAGGGTGAAAAGAGGAGCTGCAGCAATGTGTAGTACGACAAAAATATGGTGTTTTTTGAAAATTAAACCATGTAAACCTGTTCTGGTACAACCCCTAAATAAAATTCTGAACCTGAAAATGAGCATAATACCACCTCTTTAAACAGTGGCTGAAAAGATGTCAAAGGCAGGGTTTCAACAGGTATGAACTGTTGGTTGGATGGAACATTGTACAAACTAGTTCCTTTCAAAGACTTTGAACCCGTTAGTTTTCCCATCCACTGACTGGGAAGCAACAGGCTGGTTGAGGTGAGGCGTCAGATACCCTCATTGTAGCCCAGCAGGTAACAGAGGGAGATGAGAGAATAAAACAAAGAGAAGAAAAGGCATTGAAAATGTGATCTCGCTCAATAAAATAAATAGTCTGTCATGGCAATGTACTTTTAATTCCAAAAAGGAGCAACCAGCTTCTAAATTCAAATTGCTCTGAGGATACCAATGTGCTGTGAATAGTAATACTCAGCTCTGTACTACTGATATGAGAAACCTGCTGCTGGATTTACAAATCACGGAAAGCAATTGTGAGATAATGCTGTCTGAAATGTCATGTCATGGGAATTTCGTAGTTATTTGTTGAATGGGAAATTGGTCAAACTTCAGAGCAACAGGTCATACCAGGCTGGGTACAAGTTGGTTTAGTGAAACACTTCCAAGGTTAGTACATGTAGAAAAAGGCAGCCAGAGAGAGAGCCACCCACAAAGACATGGCCCTATTTCAACCTCCGAAAACCATCCATCCATCATGGTTTTCCAGGTTCAGATAGTGTCATTGGCCTGTTGACATCAGCAACAGACAAGATGACACTCTAACTGGGGTGAGTGAGTTTTGTATGCTGCAGTGCACCCTGGGCTAAGCCTAAAGCTACAAGTAAATTGGCTCATCCTCCGCTGTTGTCTCCTAAACAATAGAATTAAGTCTTTTCCCCCCAGGTAGCTTCAACGGTCAAAATTAAACATTCAAAAACATGAAAACTGAGGGCAGATAAGAAGGTTAAATGGTCTGGGAATAATATATATTTTGTTATTCTCAACAAATTCCATGAAATGAGCAAAACCAACCAAACCAAAGAGAACACAAACATAATGTAATATTTTAATTGTTACATGGATGACATGAGCTGCATGTTCTGTTAGAGCTTGGTACCACTGATGGATAATTTCTTATGTCTTGTCTGGCTGAAATCCAAACATTTCCTGCCGCTGTATGACTTCACATCAGAAATACATAAAATTTCTGCTGGTCCCAGCACTAGTACAGTATTACTGATCTCTCATCTAGCCGTATCAAATAATCTTAATAAAGAGGCTGTAACCTGGGAGTTATTTTTGAGTCAGCGTTGTCTTTTGATGCACTGGTGACAGGTGCAGTGGTGAAGTCCTGCTTCATCCAACTGAGACATTTAACCAAAATCAGATCATTCCTTTTAGAAAAGGTCATCCAGCTTTCATCTCCTTCAGACTTCACAATTGCAATGCACTTTATTCTGATATCAGCAGGCGAAACATTCACTTGTATGTGTGTGAGATTTGATTTTCAGTATAGTATGTGAATGAGTTTGGTTTCATATGTGTATGTGAAAGGAAAAGTACATCAATATGCATGGTAACTTTGAATAATGTCCCTAGGGGCACCTCATAAAAGGCTGTGTTCCGATCCACAGTGTACATAAACAGCACTCCCTGCTCAGGGAATGTCGGTTAAGGGAACTTCTCTAAACAGAATTCCTCCTGCAACGTCATCAAAGCAGACTTCAGTTCTGCTGTGCGTAACCGACATTTACTGAATTGAAATATTGAATATACAAAAACTAATACCATTTCAAAACTTATTTCTATAACGTCTTCTAATTCTATTCTATTTAAATGTATGTTACTTGTAAATAAATGTGAATGGATTAATTTAAGAGATATGCAGTGCCATTCTTAAAAACATTCATATGAGCATTGTTGTTTGTTGTGTGTGTGCATGTATATATATATATATATTCTGTTAGTTACAACGACGCTCCTATAAAGCGCAAAAGCTTATGTGTAATCTTGCTTGTCAACTTCCAGCGAACGGATGAACCGTTGTTCACTTCTTCCCTACACAGTTCACAGTGCCCTTTGAACTGAAAATGCTGTGTTCCCCGCAGTTTGGAATCTTACTTAAAATGGCCAAATACCCGGTGCAGTCCACTTGGGAACTACGGGGCAATCAGAACGCAACCAAAGTTGACGTATTTTAATTAAATAACATGACTTACATCACGTGACTTAGGTAACATACTTAAAGTCTGGTAAGCCTTTCGCTGCAATAGTACTTACCAATGCTCATACATGTCGTTTTGTGGAATGGTCATGTTGTTGAACTTGTATTTGTCATTTTGGGACAACTGACAGTCAACCTATTTTGTCATTTCGGTATGAGGATGTATTGGAATAAGCACAGAGAACAGAGGTGAGTCAGATGTTAATGGCCGTAAAGAGCTGATTTCCCATCAAAACTGATCGGGGAATAAAAAGCCAGTGGAAGTAAATGGAAGCTTTGACTGAGAGTGACCTTCAATGAGTGTCTAAGATCTAGGCAGGGAATCCCCTTTGATGCCTGCTGAGGATGGAAAAATGATGAAAACAATATCAGCCCGGGAGTCCCAGAAGACTCCCAGGCTGGATCTTAAAAGGAATGGCAGCTCAAATATAAGGAATCATAGGCTGATGCAGATAGATTTGAAAATTTAAAAAAAGGTTCACAGAGGAGTATCGACTTCAGTTACAGCTGAAGGAATTGGGAAAATAAATCATGCAGACGTAAAAAGAAAGAAAGAAAGAATCATTAAGTTTTATGGCCACTATTAGGAAAAAGAAGTCTGAGATGTTGAGTGATGTAAGTACTATACATAAGTACAATTTTGAGGTATCTGTACATTATTTAAGTATTCCTATGTTATACGGGATGTCTTATCTACTACATTTCCGAGGGGTAATATTGTACTTTTACTCCACTTTATTTGGTGGCTATAGCTATTAGTTAAATTGAAAATGAAAGTCTCTGCACACTCACACAGTTGACTGTTTTCAGTCACTCTGGCTGAGTAGACCTCTAGTCATATGTGTTGGGTGGAGCTATGCTGGGCTTTACGTCACCAAAATCTTTTTTCTAATAAGAATGAACAAGGGCTAAGCTGTTCTGCCCTAATCGGTACAATAAATCCAACAGAGGTGTGAGGGAGATGGCAGTTAAGTACAATTTGTACAGGCTCACACTGTCCTCAGAAAAGATCTGACTAGGCAACAAAAGTGATATCCCCAGGGCATGGGAGTGCATACATACAAAATGTATGATCACTTTATAAAAGATGATGATTATAGAATTAAGTATAGAACTATAGAATAGTAGCATAACTAAATGCTAAATAGAATTTGCCCTACCTAGATTATCTACAAAGACTGGAGATGTTCCGCATAAAGTCATAAAAATTTGAGAACAAAAATAATCATAGTCACAATGTTAAATGAATAAAGTTGTTTTATACATATAATATTATTACTTCATTCTTGACTTTATTCAGGAAATGTTACAAGATATTTCTTGAAATATTGCAACTATTGCAACCCAGAAAATCTTGGCGTCATTCCTAAAATATAATGACTTTATCTGTAAAAATCTTATGGCTTTCCTTGTATATTGTGAAATCCTACTGGTTTATTGTGAATAAATGAAGGCTTTTTCTCCTTACATATTTAGTTCTCTCTCACACACACGCAATCTAGTATATATATATATACTATGGTCACTTGCGTTTTTTCCCCAAAAGTAAGGCGAGTCCCCACAATGTGAATGTGCAAACAGATTTATGTCCCCACAACATAAGTAATACAATCCCCCCCCCCACACACACACACACACCCACACACACACTGGGGTACATGCAGTACTCCACCTTCATAAACTATTCAACCTTTGTGGTTTTCTGATGCATTTCATGGTATTGCAGCCTCAAACATGAACTGAAAATGTATTCAGATAGTCTGTCTTTGACAGCAAAACAGCCAGGGATGACAAAGAAAAAACTTCACAAACTGATGGAAATGCATACAGAGGTCTATCATTAAAGTAATTAAGGAATTTCAGATCAAGTTGCAGAGATACCTCAAGGACACTGGAAGGCAGTTTCGAGCAGCTAAACTGAATAATTACTCACAGATATTTTTGACTCAAAACAGTTTTCTTTTTTGCAGGCATTTTATCTGCTCATCACTAGGCCACTGTCTCAAACGTGCTAACTCAATCATTTTAAAATTAGCTTGCGATAACAGAAAATGTGGAACAGTTTTCTCAAGGTGTTGTCTTGCTCTCCCTGAAAAAATTACCCAAACAGATGGAAGATTGAGGGCTCTTTTTCCCACTTGCTAATCCACCCCTGACTGAGCCATACCCTCATTAAAGAAACCCGACACTGATTGAACCGTCTGTCCCCCCCCCCCCCCCCCCAAGTCCTGACAAAAACCTCTTTGTTGTTGTCTCCACTGCTGTCTGTCTGCGATCTGTTCCTCTATTAATAGTAAAAGATGCAGAGGAAAGGCAGCAGAGCTGTGTGCTCAAAGGTCGAGGCACAGCGGAGGAGTGTGGGCTCAGATGGATGTCTGTAGCAATACATGATTGGCAAATTATGAATGTGTACTTGGATTCGAGGATGAAAAATTTATCAGGGTCGTTACAGCATGAGAACGGGAACATATTTTCAGTGGGGGGGGGGGGCGTCCTGGGTAAGTGCATGTGCACGACTGTACATTTTCAATAGTTCTGTAACTTGCATGAAGGATATACAGTATGTAGATCAGTGGTCCTCAAACTTTTTGTCATCAAGGACCCCTAAACTGACACAAATTAGACCAAGGACCCCCACTTGATAAGAGTTACGTTTAGGCACTAACATTTCTAATGGTTATAGTAAGGGTAGGGGGCTTCGGAGGGATGTCAACACCTTTAACACGAACATAGCTGTAATAGCTAGCTAGAACTGTCTGGCAGTTTTGGAAGCATATGCACCCAAGCCTGTGGTGAACTACAGTCCCCTCCAAAAGTATTGGAACGGTAGGGCAAATTCCTTTGTTTTTGTTGTTCAATGAAGACATTTGGGTTTAAGATCAAACCGTTTGTTTGAACCCAAACATTTTTCAAGTGAGCAAAACTATTGGAACATGTGACTGACAGATGTTTCTTGTTGCCCAGGTGTTTCCATTTAAGGTTGATTGTTCAAACATTAAATAGCTCTGCATGACTAGTCGAAGTTTTCATCTTTGGTTCAAACATATAAAGAGTGCATTTCCTGTTAAAGATGATAAACCAGCATGAAGACCAGAGAGCTGTCTATGGGAGAAAAGCAAGCCACTGTCAAGCTGAGAAAAGAAGGAAAATCGCAGAGAGCCATTGGACAAACATTGGACATAACAAGCACAACAATTTGGAATGTCCTGAAAAAGAAAGAAACTACTGGTGTACTGAGCAACAGACGTCCAACAGGTCGGCCAAGGAAAACAACAGTAGCTGATGACAGAAATATAGTGAGAGCTGTGAAGAAAACCCCCAAAACATCAGGAAGTGACATCAGCAACGACCTCCACAGTGCAGGGTGAAGGTATCACAATCCACTGTTGGAAGAAGACTCAGAGAGCAGAAATATAGAGGCCACACCACAAGATGCAAACCACTCATCAGCAGGAAGACTCGGAAAGCCAGAGTGAAATTTACAAAGAAGTACAGAGATGAGCCGCAAAAGTTCTGGAACACAATCTGATGGACTGATGAGACCAAGATTAATCTCTAGCAAAGTGATGGAAAGGCCAAAGTGAGGAGAAAGAAAGGAACTGCTGATGATCCGAAGCATCCAAGCTCATCTGTGAAGCATGGTGGAGGTAATGTCATGGCTTGGACGTGCATGGCTGCTTCTGGAACAGGCTCAGTAATATTTATTAATGGTGGAACTGATGATGGGAGCAACAGAATGAATTCAGAAGTGGACAGAAACATTTTGTCTGCCAGTTTACGGAGAAATGCATTGAAACTAATGGGAGGAAGTTTATCATGCAGCAGGACAATGAGCCAAAGCACACTGCCAACAAAACAAAGGACTTCATCAGGGGAAAAAGTGAAAGGTTTTAGACTGGCCAAGTCAATCAGCTGACCTGAACCCAACAGAGCTGCATTTCACCTCCTTAAGAGGAGACTGAAGGGAGAAACACCCCAAAAC
>NC_060160.1:28303757-28313240 GCF_021292245.1 Micropterus dolomieu | reverse complement strand
CTGTGAAGAAAACCCCCAAAACATCAGGAAGTGACATCAGCAACGACCTCCACAGTGCAGGGTGAAGGTATCACAATCCACTGTTGGAAGAAGACTCACAGAGCAGAAATATAGAGGCCACACCACAAGATGCAAACCACTCATCAGCAGGAAGACTCGGAAAGCCAGAGTGAAATTTACAAAGAAGTACAGAGATGAGCCGCAAAAGTTCTGGAACACAATCTGATGGACTGATGAGACCAAGATTAATCTCTAGCAAAGTGATGGAAAGGCCAAAGTGAGGAGAAAGAAAGGAACTGCTGATGATCCGAAGCATCCAAGCTCATCTGTGAAGCATGCTGGAGGTAATGTCATGGCTTGGACGTGCATGGCTGCTTCTGGAACAGGCTCAGTAATATTTATTAATGGTGGAACTGATGATGGGAGCAACAGAATGAATTCAGAAGTGGACAGAAACATTTTGTCTGCCAGTTTACGGAGAAATGCATTGAAACTAATGGGAGGAAGTTTATCATGCAGCAGGACAATGAGCCAAAGCACACTGCCAACAAAACAAAGGACTTCATCAGGGGAAAAAGTGGAAGGTTTTAGACTGGCCAAGTCAATCACCCGACCTTAACCCAATAGAGCTGCATTTCACCTCCTTAAGAGGAGACTGAAGGGAGAAACACTCCGAAACAAACAAGAAGTGAAAGAAGCTGCGGTAAAAGCCTGGAATAGCATCACAAATGAAGAATGCAACAGTTTGGTGATGTCGATGGGTCGAAGGCTTCAGGCAGTTAATGTCAACCCACTTTTTACCATGAACAATACCAGGACCCTGAAAGAGAAGCCGCTAAATGGAATTCAGCCATCATTCACTTCATTCAGTTTATCTAAACCACTTTACTGCATTCTGAGGTAAAACAAACATGTTGCTAATACACCCTAATGGCAATGGTGTGAGTACAACTAACCAATATTTAGATTTTTAAAATATATTGAATATCAATATATCAGTTTACATATCATGCAACTGAACATGTAGTCCAGACCCCAAGGATGAACAACTTGTTTTGGGCCGTCAATACATACTGTATATCATATCAAATAGATAAACATGGCACCAAAAAAAGTAATTACAACAGTAATACTTGCTATGGATCTCTGGTATTTTGGTCATTACATCACTTGTGGTAGGCACATTATGGCCTATGAAGTGTCTGGGTTCTCATTTCTGTGTATGTCTGTCAGCACAGCAGAGGGTTTGTTGTTGACTAGATGCCGTAATCAGAACACCTCCCCTGTTGGGTGTAACTAGACCACCTGGGACAAGGGCCCAGAAACCAATTAGCCTGCTTTGGAATGGATTTGTTTTGGAGTTATGCAGCTACAGTTACAGTATTTCAATGTTTCATATTGTTTTCATATTGACACAACAAGCTCCACTCAAGTCTCTGTACTTGCGTGTTCTGAAGCTTTCAACAATCTCACACAGTCTTCATGAGAAGACTTTCTCAGTTGTCATGGAATGGTAGATATTCAAACTTTTCATTATCGTATTTCTCAAAAATACTTACGCAGCTTTCCCTGAGGCTGCTTTAAAGTTGGTCAAATATTAAAACCCTTTTAATGTAAATATTTTAAAATATTTTGTTCCTAGTCTTAAATTTGTCAAATTTAAACAAATAGAATCTTGAAAGTATCAGAACCAGCTGTTAAAACGCACACCCAGTGTAACTTCTGCATATTTGTGGAATCCAATGAAGGTTAAAGTCAAGGGCATTTGTGGAATATAAAGTCCTCCTTAGGCAATGTCATTTAAAGTCCCATTTTGTGTGGGTGCAACCTTTTTGTTAATTTGTTTGTTATTTTTAAGGCAAAGCTGAAATAACCTGGTGACATCACTGGAGTTTTTTTTCAGACAGTGTTTAGGACCAAATTCTCACAATGTGACCTCTGCAACTGCCCACACATACAAACCAACCAGTCAGAATATGACATGGAATGAGGCAGAATACACTTTCAAGCAAGCATAATGGTCCGGCCAAAAAAATCTGCATTATGGGCTGCCTTCTTCTCCAAGGCCACGACTGGTGGAAATGACGTGACATGAGCTGATGATTGGTCTCTGCCTGTTTTTCTCTATTTATAGTTAGCAGCCATTTATCACACAATCTGACAGCCACAAATTTGATTTACAGCTTGACTAGCCAGGATTTTTTTTATCAGATTTTATATGTAATTATAAAACTGATGTGCCATAAAGTTACTTTCGTGTAAAATCTGGGGAATGCCCCTGAAATCCTCTATATTCCCGGGAAAAAGCACTGTGGACATGACAGTGGTGTCCAGTGGTATTAATATAGGCAGTACAGTCAGTACAGTCGCACTAGGGCGCGTGGTCTGACGGGGCCCTGGTCGCTCAGAATGATGAACAGTGTGCTCATTTTTCTTAATTGGTCCAGTCTGCTTAAAAAGTAGTTGGACCAAAGCAGTTCATATATCTTCAAATCTTCCAATGTATTACCTCATGTCTACCATTGTTACTATCACGTTTCCAATGTGTAAGTGGATTCACAACAGGGAACTAAGTTATCTTATGTCAGGGGATGGGGGGTGTTGTCAGATTTATTGCTGTGCCATACATTAGTTATTGAGATATCATTTCTCTGTTGTGTGACTAAAGTCAGCATGGATTTTTAAAAGTGAAATATGCTACTAGTATTTTGTGCCATTTTTGTTTTGTCAGATTTGTCTGTTTGCTGTCTGTGCTGCTCACTGCCACACAATCTTTATGGTGCAATTAGGAATTCATGTAATTTTGGTAAGTGAATTTACTAAAATCTAGTTTGAATCTTGAACCCAGCTAAAATCCTGCAGCCTCACACACTACTGAAAGCCACAGAGAAACATCATCTTTAAGCAAAGAAACAACATACGCATTAGAGCTCCAAACTGGTCTATTTACAATATTGCAGCACTTTATCTACGTTTATACATGTTATATAATAAATATAAATATGTTTTATATTTATTTGTGTGTGTGTGTGTGTGTGTGTGTGTGTGTTTGCATGAGCGAGATGGCAGCTCGAGGTGAGTGTAAAAAAAAATGGTGTCCTCATGGTAGCTATGGCCCTGTACATAGAAGTTATATCTGTCTAACAAAATGATGATCTTTAACTGTTTTCCATAAATGGTTAACATCAAGCAGAGTTATTGGGAAATTTGGGGTTTGGAGGCTACTATTGGGCACTACATAAAACCACATAGTGTACCTGTAAAAAAGTAGTCCTACTTGTAATTGCTGTTATATTTTGAGCCATAACTAAAACAAGCTGTTTTTCTCATTCATTTTCTGTTTTGTAAACAGATCCCTGTAATCCGGTCACATATCCAGGAAATCCATTACTCCCTAACCCCTGCACTAAACCCTCAGAGCAGCTGTCCAGGTTGCTGCGAGTTTACGCACACAAGCAGCCAGATTACAGTGACACGGCACAAACAAGCAGGCCTAAACCAACATCCTCATGCAAGCCACGGACTCCACATACACTGTGATGACCTGCAGACAGATTTAGTCTGAATTTTAATTTAATAGATTGGAGCTGCAAGAGGCAGCAGCAGATGTGATGTTTGGCAGCGTTCAAACCCAGAGAATTGTGCAATAAGGATATGAATAAACCACAGTGTGCGTGTGTGTGTGTGTGTGTGTGTGTGTGTGTGTGTGTGTGTATAGTCTGTGTGTGCGTGTGTGCATGTGATCAACTGAGAGCATGGTTGAAGGTTAGCAGTTATTTGAATAGCAGTGTTTTATAGCTGTACACTGCTGCTTTATGTGAAGAGTTCAGCCTGGCAGAAGACTTAATCAACACGGCTTATGTGTTAAGTCTATAGCTATGTGTGTATGGATGTTTTTGTGTCTGAAGATAGAAAATTTAGTCTCATCTGAGCAAAGATGTATCCAATGTTATTCTAAATTAATGTGTTAAATCCCTTCAGCTGTTTCAGCTTTGTTGGGCAAAAATGTGTCTGCCACAAGAAATATACAACAAGCACAAACTAAAAACTTTTTGGACAAGTTGGTGGCTTTCCTCATCTGCTGCAGGAGTTGGTGGCACATTGGGCAGATCACAACCTACAAATGAGAACAGAAAATAGTTCAGCTAGGGAAGGAAACTACTAACTGATATAGCAAATAAGGTGTTTTCAGTGTCTTGTATTTTTCTCTAGAAAATTTTTATTTTACATTAAATGCTTTCATGTGGAATATTTTGAAAATCTGCCATTGCTGAAACAAAATTTAAAACACGACTTTTAACGTCTGGAAAATGAGTTTAACTCTGAAGTCAGATTAACATACCTACAAACACTTCCACAATAGCAGTGAGTTATAAGTAAAGGAGGAATCTCCGGGGCCAGCAAAGGATCAGTAGGAGGTTTCTTCATAGATTTGTAATCAAGTCAGTCTTTATTATTAAACATGTAAAGAAAAAATTGAAATAATTACAGTAAAGCAGTAAAATAGTATAAAAGTGAGTTAAAATTAAACAGCATTATAAATTACCTTCAACAGCATGCAGCAAAATAAGAGTGAGTTCCAAAATTAAACTTTGTAAAATCTTTGCAAAAGCTTTGTCTTACAAACTTACCATCATTATCACTCTTGTGAAAAGCTGTAGCCTAGTCTTAAACTTGAGTCTGTGTCTCTTCTTCTCTGTCCTCTCTCTTTCTGGTGTAGCATAGGCTGTGCAGGGTTAATTGAGGAATGTGCTCCACTCCCCGCACCTCCTTCCATCCTTCCCTCCCTCCCTCTGTTTTCTCAATGAGCCACATCAAGTTGTGTGTTTTAACTGTCCTTAGCATCTTCAGCTAATCTTGTAGACCAGTTATGGAATAGAGTTATCTATAACCCCAGACTCCAGTTGTTAAAAACGGTCTGGTTTTATCAGACAGAGTTCGTTTTTGAAACAGGAACTGCCAAGAGGGCACTTGAATCCTTGAGCAGTATCTACCCACCAAAGAGGGGACCTCCATGCGGTGAATTTTTTTCAGCTAATGAGTGTTTGTATCTCTTAAAGACTTTTTGTTTCTTTCAAAAATGGACATTTTAACATCATTGTTACACTGTAAAAATTATCTAGGTGACTAACTTAAAAACTTAAGTTCAATTGCTGCCTTAAAAATGTGAGTAAACTCAACTTTAAGAAAAGCTTTGTTTGAACTCATGATGTTACGTTATACAATTTGTTTAATTAATGATAATTTGTTGTTTGAACTTAATACTGTGAGTTAAATCAACTATCTATATTACATTGCCCATTCAAGGAAACTTGCTTTCACTTGTCTAACAAACATACAATTCTACACCCCTTCAACTCACATTTTTAAGTTCAGATAACTCAACTTGAAGATTGCCTTTGTTTCAACTCATATATTTAAGTTCATAAAGTGGATATAACTACAGTGTTCTAGTTGTCCCAATGTTAGTTTGAGTGATTCTAACTCATAGTTTCAAGTTAAAGCAACTTAACCAAATTAATACTACTTTCCATTTCAAGTTAAGGGATTTAAATTCCAAATTTGTTTCAGTTTACATCTATAAAGGGCCTTGAGGACAGACCACAACAACAGCACCACTGTGCTATTATCTTCAATGACTTGTGACAGGGCAGGGTAGCTTGCTGGTGGGCCTGTGCACGCCGCAGTTTCTGAAAGGGCCTTAAGGCCGTTGTCTGGAACCCTTTCCACCGGTGGCACTAGTCTTGTTTACCACAGATATTCTATTGATATTCTATATAGTCTATATTTTGGTTGGAATTTGAATATATGACTTATCTGCAGTGTATAATTAGCAGGAGTGAGCAAGAACACCAAATTTTCTGTATCTGTACTCAGAATTGGTGGGGCTTAATCTATAAGTGGGTGGTATTAACTGGAAGTTATTTAAGCCTGAAATTTCTATCAGAACTTGCTATATTTATTAGAAAACCATTTACAGAAGAGCCTCAGAATTGAGCTTCAGAGAATAGTAATTGATTATTTTATATTCATATATTTATAGTTTATAACAAAACAGAAATTTGCCACATTTTACTCTGATGATACTCATAGAAAGTATCTGTACCGGATACTCATTTTAACCGAGTACTTGCTAAATCCTAATAATTAGTTGATTATGTATATGTTTTTCTCAAACTCAAAAGACGCAGCACCTAGGCTATCCTCATACTCTCGCCTTTTTTTTCAACTGATAACTTACATACGCAAGTCAAAGTCAACAAAGTCAAATAGTCAACACAATGAATTAATGCAAGTTTAACTTTCTAAAACTCATACAGTTGAGTTCAAAATCCAAAACTTGTCAGAGCTATTTGAGTTAAAAAGAAGAAGTAAGTTGACATGACTAAATGGGTCTATGATTCTTTTCAGTGTAGTAACATTTCTCTGTGATACAAAAATATTCAGGGCCACTTTATTGAGAATTTACAGTTTTACCTGTTATTCAGAAAAAACTTGGATGCATGCACAAATATCAAAGATTGCAGTATTAGCAGCAAAAGGTACTTTATCCAGGGTTCAATTATATAAAATGTCTTATTAACACTAGTGCAGTCATTTAAACTTTCTCTTAGGGGAATTCAGGTTTGTCTGTGGTGGTTGGTCATTTTTATGACCTTTGTGGAATGGTGAAGTAGGCCTTTTAAAGGGTCTTCATCTTTATCTTATTTTGTATTTGCTCTTACATTTACATTTACATTTACTCATTTGGCAGACGCTTTTATCCAAAGCGACTTACATTTGAGGAACAACATACAAGCATCAACAGAGCATCAACTACAGATCTACAACCGACAATACACACTAGTAAGAGCAGCAATAAATACTAGTAAGAGCTCACAGTACATATCACACACACACAGCACATGCTCTTCATAATTAGAAATTAGGACTAAAATGCTCAGCAGCAAGAGCCTATTGTTTTTTGTTTGTTTTTTTGTAAGTAATCACTAAAACAGGTTTATCAACTTTTACTAAACCTTTGGAATAATTCTGTCCCCAAATATTGTGAAATGAAATTGACAAGTTATTACGACCACAAGATTTCTATCAATTTTGCAATGTACTTGTTTCTTCAGTCTAAATTTTATAGGATTGCATTTTATTTATTGACTGCATTACAGAAACGTCCATTGTTGGCTGGCATGTAATGACACGGAGTTCCCTCTTAGTTCCTTCTTAGTTAGCATGGAGCGACACTCCAGCATGGAGGAATTAAAGAATGGGATATTTCTATTAAGAGAATATTGTAATCTAAACTAAATATTTAATTTGTAGTCACACTTACAAAATAAGGACAATTCTTATGTAGCAAAACCCCCAAAACTACAAGTGTTACCAGCGTCCAAATAACTCTAAATTTAGTCTTTCAATAACATATAGACTATGTCCCTCATTCTAAACTAAAGCCTTACTCATAACTAAGTCACTAGTCATGCTAACAGGCCTCCTCTTTCCCTTTAGTAAAAAAAGTTAGAATTATAAAAAATTATAGTTTACAACTTCATTAACTGGAAACTTCAAGAGCTAAAGTTTGATCCTTTTACTGAGAACCAGCTGCCTTTTGCTAATTAGTGTGCAACCTGCATTATCCCTGTGAATAAGACTATTACAGAGGTCATGAAATCCAGAACCCTTCCCTTGGAGATGAAGTATTCAAATGCTAGTTAGCTACTTTGTTGACATAACAGGACAGTAGTTTTCTGTTGATGACAATAAAACAGAAGGTTATAATAAATCTCCTATAGGTAAAAGAATAAAAATCAACAGTGATCTGTGCTAATAACATTTATTGCACGTTCCAAAGCTCAACAGGAACCAGCAGCTTCAACAACAAAAGTCTGTAACAATATCTATCAAACTGACATAAGTTTATATGGGGACAAGCAGCTGTACTGTCCAACAAAATACTAATGAAGACACTAATTTTAAATTTAAAGTTTGGTGATGTTGACACTGACTAGCATTAAAATAGCTTTAGCTTTTAGCTTTTTGCTAGTTAAACATTTCTATTGGGGCATACCTGTAGAGATGTGCCTTCCAGAGCGGTGTTAATATATTGGGGTGGAAAATAAAGACATGTATTAAGAATATATTTAACATAATAATTTAATAGAAATACGGTAGCTTTGCTTAGCCTACATGCAATGAATCAATCGCCTGACTCTCTCCATCCCTGCAGAATGTACAGGCTAGTATCCCACCATATACAGTAGTTGATCATGTTTTATACGCTAATTCCAATGTTTCTTTTCTTGATTCCCATGTGGAGAGACAAAACTTTTTAAATGACGTGTATATTTTGACTGGTTTTCCACAAATGTAGCAGTAGGTTATATTACTTACTAAAGAGGATGTCTTTAAAGACTGTATGCACTGGTCACCAGTTTCAGCACTATCCTTAACAGACGTGTCTTCAGTATTTCCATTAAGAGCTTTAGCCCGAACTCCTGATACTTGTACTTGCTTCATTTCCCTACAAGTATTTTCACTCTGTGTTGTGTTGACTGCAGTCTTAGTGTTGGACATTTTAATATTAAGTTCTTCTGAGGGTTGCAAATATTTTGAACGTCCTGCTGTGCTTTCCCATGAACTAGTCTGATTGACTGTAAGAATCAGGTACATATTCCTCCTCTGATAAATTCTATTCACTTGGACTTGGTTCTTTAAAAAAAAGCTAAAAAAGGTCTTAGTGAGTACATAACTTTGAGAATAATTCCGCAATGACACTTACGAGCCTGCCTAACTATTAACATGTTTAAGCTTAAATATAGATTTTTACTGTTGAAAGTAAATAACAAAACTCATTGTATCAAGCAAATCTATACTAATAATCATTTAGATGCTTAATTTGGTTGTTTGTTTTGAAGCATGTGCAATTCATCGGCTGGGTTGATTTTTCACTTCACTTTAATTGAGGTGCAAATTGATGTTTGTGTGTCTCTTTGTTATTTATCAAGAAAATTAGTATTAAAACTTTGCATAGAGGTACAAACATAAGATTGTAAAATGGGAGACTGTATAGATTTTACATGGAAGCCAATTTGACTTTTTATATGGATGTATGCATTTAAAGTGGTTGCCGCAAACTTGTTGGATTGCAAACTGCAAGATAGTTGAATAGACTGCTGAAAGTGTTTGTCTAGATACCGTCCACACTGTCTTTGGTGTGCATTTTGCTGCCATCCTTGTTGAGTTCAATGTTCATGTGCACTTTCAATTCAATTCAGTTTTATTTATATAGCGCCAAATCACAACAACAGTTATCTCACAGCGCTTTTCATAAAAGAGCAGGTCTAGACCATACTCTGTGATGTTATTTACAGAAGCCCAACAGTTCCCACCAAGAGCAAGCACTAGGAGACAGAGGCAAGGAAAAACTTCCTTTTAAGAGGCAGAAACCTCGAGCAGAACCATGGCTCAGGGTGGGCGGCCATCTGCCTC
>NC_060160.1:28286655-28303657 GCF_021292245.1 Micropterus dolomieu | reverse complement strand
ATAATCTGATATTAGTTCATTTACTAGTACAGCTTTAGAAGAGAGAGATCTGATGTTTAAGAGGCCACATTTTACTCTCCTATTAGTTTGCACTATTGTTCTTGTGGTTTTAATTTTTATGAGGTTTTTATGCACAGCTCCTCTTCTGTTTACCTTTTTAAATAATTTCAATGGTCGGGGGGCAGACACCGTCACTATAGGATTTTCACTAAGTAACTCCTGAAATGGAGGAGCAGAGAAGTGTGTTAGACTGCGACTCTGCGTAGGGTTTTGGGTGGGTAACTGCTGAAAAAGAAGGGCAGAGAAGTGTATTAAACTGCGACTCTGACTCCTGGTCTCAACTCTGGGTTGTCATGGATTTGGTCCACTAATAAACTTGGCCAGATTTCTAGAAATGAGAGCTGCTCCTTCCCAAGTGGGATGGATGCCGTCTCTCCGGATCAGACCAGGTCTTCCCCAGAAAGTCTGCCAATGATCTACAAAGCCCACATCATTTGCTGGACACCACCTCGACAACCAGCGGCGGAATGACGACATGCGGCTATACATGTCATCACTGGTCAGATTTGGCAGGGGTCCAGAGAAAACTACGGTGTCCGACATTGTTTTTGCATATGTACACACCGACTCAACATTAATCTTAGTGACCTCCGATTGGCGTAACCGGGAGTCATTACCGCCGAAACTTACGCCGCTACTTGAGTAGCTCTAACTTCTTCACCAAATTAGAAGAGTAATTTGCTAATGAAAATGTAATTTTATAATCAATATTGTTGTCAGCACAATGGTCAACTTGAGGAGGGCTCCTCAGCAGTACCAGCCTTGGAAAATGTGCCAGATGAAGTGAACCCTTTTCCCCTCTTATGTGGCGTGGTGTGAGATGTAAAGGTGAGTATTTTTATAAATAAATGTTGCATTCATGAATGCTTAACTTTAAACATAATAAGTAACAGTCTTTTTTCTTCTGTAAGAATGCTATTTCAGTGAAGGTGGTAGTTAAGTGTTTTAATTTAACTTTTTTAAATCTTTGGTTCAACAATATACAGTCTATTGGAACTTGATACGTGCAAAGCAGCAAATATCCTTGTGGTGTTAAGTAATTGTGATTCTTCATATGCATCACTTTACAAATTTCTACAATAATCCTCAAGGGTGGGTTCACACATAAAGGTCCAGTCCCTGAATCAAACTACTAAAAGGAAACTACCAATGAATATGTCATTTAAAATACTACTCATTTATTATTATTGTAAATGTATTATTGTTGTTATTTATAATATTTCACATTTATACATTTTATTACAAGTAGGTTTTCACTTTTGCTACACTATTTTTAATGATAAATTTGTTGCCATAAACACCTACTAGTTAATTCATTCAAGTTCATGTTTTATTACTTAATAAAGTCTTTAAATCAATGAAAAACCTCCTCCAATTATTAGTCAAAAACACACAACGGAAGGATGTACGCACCCCTCTTATCAGATACATACACATATTTACGGTTGGGGCGGGACCGGAAGTTGCTGTCAAAATTAGTTTTATGGAATGTCATCTATATTTCTCTCTCACAATCTAACAAGTCATCAAAGGAACATTTTCTTTTGGTCATACAGCAGCAAAATTGATGTTGTGATATAATGTAGAAAAATGTGTGTCGTCACTGTATAGTGAATTATTTTTTAGAATTGCCAAAAGCGTTTGCAAAAGGTGCAAGCAGTGGAAACGCTAACACCAGCACGAGGCTTAAAGAACATTCATATAATTTCCGACACAATATCCTACATTGGATATGTACATCTCATGCACCAACAACAAAAATCAAATAAATGAAAGAATACACTTACAAAAAATTCCACAACCAACCGAACCATTTACGTATGTAATTACATAATGTGGAAGAAACCTTCCATTCACTTGTTTATCACTGGAGTGTTTTTTTTTTTCTATTTTCATGCACATCACTGTGTGCAAACCTTTGAGCTACTCATCCAGGAAGACAGCCTCTGAGAAGCTTTCTTGATCTTACATGTGAATTCAATTTACCAGAGATATTGTCAAAGGTGTTGAGATAAGCCCAATGGGCTGCTGACAGATTGAATCAGATTGGATTGTTAAATAACCTGTCTGAGATTTCCTGAGTTCTGTTCGTCTTTGGTTCTCACTCTCAGACTCTCTCTCAGGCTCCTTATTAGCCAAGCCCACAAACTACTGTTTTAGTCCAACCTTGTTGTAATGATATAAAACCTTGTTCTGAATGTCGATCTTCAGAAGAGACGTCACGACTGCTGTGAACTCTCTCTCTTCTGTGTAGTAAATTGCATAAATATTCTTTGTGGATATTTAGTGTAATAGAATATAACGCCAGTCACCTGCTGATATCCAACAACAAGGCAACAACATGGAGAGAAGCAAAATAAACCTGTTATATCCACAAAATACAAAATGATATGAAAAGTGTCTAGGTCATAACTAGACAAATGATAGCTTTGTTTATAGAGTCAGTGGGTTAAGCATGATCTTGTGTTTCAGAGGCCCAGGGTTATCAGTATAGCAGTTACCACTAAAACACAATTAAAAGTTTAATTGTAAAGTATCAAAGGTGGCTCTTGCATGCTTACATCATCTTGACACCCTGTCTTACAGAAGGGCCTTGTGTCAAAATCTTCTCCTTGTACTTTAATATTTCAGTTGATTTACTTAGTGCATAGTCTTAAACCAACTTGTGTTTAATCAAAGTATGGCAAAATACAAACTCTGTTTGTTTTTACATGACATGTTATTTATACATGTCAAGATGTGATTTTGTGCCACATTACATTTTTTTTATTATCAAAAAAGGCTGGAAATGTCGTTTTTTAATACAGTTTAAAATACATAAACTATAAACGCACACCTCCACGAAATGAGAGAGAGGGTTGGAGATAAAGGAGGCTGTGAGGAAAGAGAGAGAGAAATGCATGAGTAGTGACAGAGCGAGGGAGAGAGAGACAGTTCGTTAACAGAGAAGAGTCTCGGGCTCCAGGACGGACCAGGCAGTCTCTGGAACAGTTTACCTAGACTACGGACTATGAACCGGGTTGCTATCGACGGAGAGGCGGGGGTCAGGCTGGGAGTCTCTAACTCTCTCCTCTCTGCTTCATGCCCCCTTCCCCTCCTGTGAAGACAGCGGAGGAACTTCACCGGCAGCTCAGGAGCAGCGCGGCCGGCCGGGACTCTCAGGCTGTCGGAGTGTGTTTGAGGGAATGCGGGAGAAAGATGTGGGGCGACCGCTGGTGACCTGAAATTCCTTCCCTTCCTGGCTGCTTCGGTCAGGACCTTGCATATTCAGCATAATGCCTCAGTTTTCCACCACCGGAAAACCAAGTAAATTCAGTCAGAAGCCGCAGCGGGAGCTGGGAGCGGACGCAGCGGGCAGGATGCGGACTTTGTGCCGCGTCTGAGCGCAGTAGTCTGCGGAAGGACGAGCTGGATGTGCAGCAGCAAGACTTTCTGCGTTCCCGAAGGTAAGAAAACTATAAATTAATGCAGTATGTACTGGTAAAAATGTATTTTTAACCCAGAATTTCATTTTATTCCCATGTTCAAATGTTATGGGAATGTCTTGTTCAGGGTGAACTTATTCCTGTCAAAACAATTGTCAGAATAAGCAGTTACAGCCAGAATAAATTGTGAAATTGTACCAATTTTAGTACAGTTTACTTCATTGTAATAAACGTACAGGCCTACATTTCTTTCATCAGTAGGCTACAATCAAAAATAAACAACAATGTAAAAGCAAAAATACAGGGAATGTCCTCATGAATTACAGTATAGTAGCTACTTGAAATGGACTGCGCTCTCTCAAGGCTCAAACCAAATGAACTACCCGCCAGTTTATTCTCCAAACTAGGACAGTGCTGCTAAACAACAAAGGCAGTCTTCTTTCATAGAGGCTACCTTTTGCAAGAGCACATGAATAAACCTTACAAGATTGATGCCAAAGTCCGTGCTGACAAAAAACCAGGTGAGGTCGGGTCACCATAATTGGACTCAGTTTGATGCCTTGTTTGGCCCCCCAAGGAACATTACATAACTATTGAACTGCCTTGGCCACAAATCAATGCAATCTGTCAATTGGCTGCTGCTGCCTGGTGCCATTTCATTAATCATCACTACCACCCAGTTAACAACAACTAATAATACATGATCATCCCTTCATTTGCAGGGACTCATAATGCAGCAGTATAGGCAGGTTTATTGATATTTGTCTTGAGTTTACCTCAATAATGAGGTTTTGGTTTGTGATGCTGTTGAGGAAATCTCTCCACTTTGTTTAAATTGTATGACCTTGTGCGCATAATAGCACCTTTCCTCATTGCGAGGCCCACATCGATCTTAGTTTGCAAGGAATTTGTCTCATCTTATCTCTGCTGACAGGCTGTGTTCATCACCGTCCAGCACTCCTCCTCTCCTCCAGCACAGCTAAACTTCAGGAGTCAAGGGAAAAGAGGGAGGCAAAGTCTAATTTAGCAATAAATGTGAATAATAATGAGTACTAAATAAGTAAAAAAAATAGTAACAGTTACCACATTAGGCTTTGTATCAAGCATTGTGATAATAATATCTGACACCCCCTAAGAATGAGTCTTTCCTTTAACATATTCATAGCGCTCACCAGTCGTCTCCTTAGCTCACCTTACACCTCATTTCTCACAAAATGCTTTTGGCTGCTGTGTTTTAAATGGTCTTTTTGTCAGTTTGTTCACGTTCATGGCTATCAACTGTTGAAAGAAAAAAATGTGAATCCTCTTAGTGTATGTTTTCATTTTAGATTAGAACTCACTTTAGGAAATCTGCACGTACACTTGTTAAACTTGTTTTTCCCATAATTCTATCACATCCTTGCTCTTGGTATTTTTTCAAATATCATTTTGCTCTAGCTGTGTGTCTGAGGAACATGTAACAAATGTATAAGTCATTTGTATGCACACTGCTCTGCTCCCCCAATTGTCTCACTTTGCATTTGTGGGGTAGAAAGGGAAAATAAATCATTTGGTTTGGCTTTAGTGGAAAGCTTACATTTTGAGGACTGATTTTCCCATTATTCTTATTTTGCAACAGGTTTCTGGATCCAAATGTCAAGTTTGAGAGAAGCTTTATTGTTGCAGAACCAGCGGTGTGTGATCTGAAAAGTAAAGGAAGCAAGGAAGAGGACGTCCAATGATAACCCTCCTGTGTGTTGTACATGGCTCTGTCAGCGTTGAGTACCATGAAGAGAGCTGTTTCTGGTGGTAAAAGAGAAGAGAGGGTGAAAATGTGATGTAGCTTTACTAATGTCTCCCAGCTCAATTATGGACAGTGGCTGGTGAAGGAATCATATTGCCTAATGAGACCATTGCTCTTGTGTTGGGAAGCTTAGGACAACTAATTACCAAGGGATTACTCAAGAACTTCTTCAGCACCAGGCTGGACATGGTGGTGTTATTAAGCCAACCGCCAAAATCTAATGACTGGTCTGTTGGATTTTTTTTAATACTAATTTCTTATCATTTTCTTCTCTGATTTGGTGTTTGTATTTTTTCTGATCCATTTGAAATGGAGATACAGTGGCGTTTATGGAATAAGGACTGGGCCTCCTTTATAAGGCCGTGGATACCTATACTGTTAGGCCTTCACCTCCAGTTCTCCCGGGCCTCCAACTGTCCCGATGAGTGCCGCTGTGATCGCACCTTTGTTTACTGCAATGAGCGGAGCCTGACCTCAGTGCCTCTGGGAATTGGTGAGGGTTATAAGACCCTGTACCTCCACAACAACCAAATCAATAACGCCGGGTTTCCCTTGGAGCTCCACAATGTGGCTTCCGTGGAAACTGTCTATCTCTATGGCAACCAGCTTGATGAGTTCCCCATCAACCTGCCCAAAAATGTAAGAGTTCTCCATCTGCAAGAGAACAACATTCAGACCATCTCCAGATTGGCGCTGGCGCAGCTTCTTTGGCTGGAGGAGCTGCATTTGGATGATAACTCCATTTCTACTGTAGGGGTGGAGGAAGGAGCGTTCCGCGAAGCAGTGAGCCTGAAGATGCTCTTCCTCACCAAAAACCACCTTAGCAGTGTGCCTATTGGTCTTCCAGATGATCTGAAAGAGTTGCGATTGGACGAGAACCGGATTGCAGTTATCGCAGAGGAAGCATTTAGGAATGTCACCCGCCTGCACCGTCTCCTGTTGGATGGGAACCTGTTGACAGATGAAGGGATTGCACCAGGGACCTTTCAGGACCTGGTCACCCTGAGGGAGCTGTCCCTGGCCCGCAACTCACTCACATACCCTCCACCGTTCCTCCCAGGGGAGGTGCTCGTCAAATTAAACTTTCAGGAAAATCAGATAAACCAGATCCCTGTCAGGGCGTTCGCAGGGTTGCACAAGCTGGAGAGGCTGGATATTTCCAACAACCAGCTGCAGTCATTGACACAGGGGGTCTTTGATGGCCTCGTCAGTCTCAGACAGCTCACTGTTCGTAACAACCTTTGGCTGTGCGACTGCAGCATTAAATGGGTGGTGTCATGGCTTAAATCTCTGCCATCCTCGCTCAATGTGCGCGGCTTCATGTGCCATAAACCTGAGAAGTTCCGGGGCATGGTGATCAGGGAGCTGAGTGCTGAGCTGGTCCAGTGCCCGCAGACCACAGTGACGGCACCCCTGCCCACCTCACCAGCTGACACCACTCTGATCCCATCCCTGTTATCTTTCACAGACTCTCCACTGATCTCTCAGTATGTGTCCTCCTCCTCCTCCTCCAGGCAACCCTTCCCCACATCACCCACCCTCTACCCTATCTATTCAACCAGAGAGGGGGGTGTGAGGACTAAGCAACCTCTGGACCCCCGGAGGGAGACTTTGCAGGTCACGTTTGCCATACTGAATGGTTCGGCTATCCATGTCAGCTGGGTGGCTGCATTTCCAGTCACTGCCTACAAGGTGACCTGGGCCAGGATGGGCCCCAGTCTGACAGGGGACACCGTCAGGGAGAGGATAGTGGGTGGGGATCACCGGTGGATCCGACTGGCTAATCTTGAGCCAAAATCCACATATCGGATCTGTGTAATTCCCTTGGATGCATTCAATAATTATCGGCCCAAAGACGATACTGTGTGCACAGAGGCCATGACCACACCAGCGACTTTCGGCACTGACAACAACAAAAGACCATCAGGGCCTGAGCAGGCCACACAACAGGAACCCAGCTCACCTTTCTTGTTGGCTGGGCTGATCGGTGGGGCTGTAATCGTGGTGCTGGTGGTACTCCTCAGCATCTTCTGCTGGCACATACACAAGAAGAGGCGTTCCAAGTCCTCCATCAAGTGGAAATACAACCGGGGTCGACGAAAAGATGACTATTGCGAGGCAGGCACCAAGAAAGATAATTCCATCCTGGAAATGACTGAGACTAGCTTCCAGATAGTCTCACTCAACAATGAGCAGCTCCTCAAGGGAGATTTCCACATTCAGCCTATTTACACCCCTAATGGGGGCATTGGCTTCCAAGACTGCCCCCTTGGGAACAACAGCACAGTCTACTGCAAGAACAATGCTCAGGATGCAGATGTTTGTTGCACATGATAATTTTAGAGAGCATCAGGAGACTTTTTACTGACAACTACCCACACTTTACTGGACACTATACAGTGTTAATATTATTTGAAACCCCAGTGTCTTCAAGAAATGTAATTTATACAACTAAGTGGACAATATATTTTATATAACAACATCAGATTTATAAGTTATTGGTTATTGGATTTGTGAATTTGAGTTATGTGCACAAAAACATTGATTGATTGATTAATAGTGAATGATTTTGAAGTCATTGTATGCTGTAACCATAACAGACACAGAATCTACACTGTAGCAGCAGTGCATCACAAGAGTACCGAAACCAGCTGGTAGAATTCTGTATGACAAAAGGGGAAAAGAGACAGGCACACATCTGCCACATTCACCACTAGAGGGCATAGTTTTCTGGAAATCATATAGTCCACCACACTTTTCCTCTGACTTGTTTTAATCAAGTCATCACAGTAATATGGCACATTTGTTTAATTGCCACTACACTTAGTAGAGATGCAAATTATTAGATTCCAGCTCTAGGAAAAGGACATATTTTTATGCAAATTTTATGAATTTCTCTCGGCTTCAAAAGAAAATTTAAAGGTCACACTCATTAAACATTCACAGAAAGTGGCAGGCCGCTGTGCTTTCACCTGCTTTTCAAGATAAATACATTATCGCAGTTAAGGGGTCATGTTAATAATGCTAGCTGTGTTTGATAGTGGGTGTCACAGAGTGAGCTGCAAAAAAGCACATCCGCCCATGTTTAACCCATTAAGAACCAACCCTTTCCCTTTGTTCAGCAAAAATAATGTTATGGTAAAACAGTATATATTTGTGCCTTGAAGAATTCCGCTTACAATGTCTTTTGAATCCTTGTTTTTGCACAACAGGTGTACTGTATATACATTCATTGGAATTGTTGTTGAGGAAACCTCTTGCTCTTGATTATTTATTTACATCATTACACAATTAATTAAAAACATATCTCAAATAATGAATTTATTCCTCATGATCTGTTCCAGAATGATCACTGACTCAGACTGTTGTATACTTATCTAGGAGAGCTCAGTGATAGGTCTGTTTGGAGAGGGAAGCATCCCATTGCTCAAAAGTCACAAAGACATTACTGTGGGCATGCACATGAGAACAAAGCAGTCAAACAATAGTCTAAATCTGTGGCATATTAGATTATTTTGTCCCTGGATAAAGAATTAAAGGAGCACTTAATGACATGTAAAGTGTCATTATAGTAAGTGTGACTTCAATTCGGTCATTGCTTAGAACCATTACGTTTGTGTCAGATAAGCTATACAATCTTCAGTCAATCCACTACAAAGACTTAATGACCTTTAACCTCTAGCTTCCATAATCTGAAACTCTGAGAACCACGCAACTTTCAGGTTCTGCCCCCCTGCAAAGCAGAATATAAATATACATATATTTCCATAAACTTAATCAAAAAGGCGACACCGCCAGGCCACACCGGGACAAACTTTGCACTGTACTCACCTTTTTGGGAGGCGAGTACAGTGCAGTTATGGGACAACAATGGATAAAATATAGATTTTCTTTTACATTTACTTGAAGTGATGTTTAGACATCAGTATTGTTAAATTAACAGAAGAGCCAAACCTGTAGTATGAAGTCAAAATAGTGGAGCAAATGGAGATTAACTCAAGACCATCTCCCGGTATGCTGACCACCTCTCTAGAGACATCTGCGTCCTTCAGTACAATTCACTGCCCTGAAGTATGCACCAGCAGCTGCTGGCTCCACTCTCTTTGCTCCATACAGTGACAAAAAAATGAGGTGATGGGAAAATAATTATAGTGAACCGACTCTTTGATAATTATTGAGTTTCAGCTCCTACACTCTTTTTGAAATATCTGCTAGATTTGTATAAAGTTTGGTTCAGTTTGCATTGTCCTGCATTGCAATTGAAGGTTATGAACTGTACAGTAACTTGTAACTAATGGCAACAGATCCATATTTCTTGTCGCTGAAGCAGACATTGGATCTTTCTGTGTTGGTGTTAATAGATACACACTGAGGCAGGAACAAAAGACAGGAGTGACTGCTGCAAAAATATTCTAGCTTCCCTTTAAAACCATGTTCTTAGCTAGTCAGGGGCCAAATCTTGAAGGATATAACAACTTGGGTCTTTTTTTATCATGTTAATTGCTGATATCTTAAAAGAAGTCCAAGAAAACCGAGAAAACCCCAGGTTGTCAAACTGTCTGTAATCCATCACATTTTACAGACAAGCTTTGACTGACTAAAGTGGTTTAGATAATCTGGATAAACTGTTCGTTTACAACCTGTCTGATTGTCTGACTGCTTGTGTTTGTTGACCTGAGGGATTTTTAGTTTTAACAGTGTCACATTTTCTGAAATCTCAGCAACACTTTGGTGAGTACAATGTCACAACATAAGTGACATGGTATTAGAACTGAAATAAATACTCCCAAAATGACCTGGAATTATCATAAAACTGCTATGGAATTATCTTAAAACTGCCAATGTAAAGGATAGGTTCTTTTTTTTAAAGTCTGTCTTAATACAACACCCACATGTGGTAAATGTATATGTTGTAATAGTTATTTGTCATTGTAATCATTCTTCCTGCCCATACTGGCCGTAAAGCCATAAATCCCTTTTAAACTGTAAAATCTACGGCTCTGTTTTGTGCAAAATTGCGTCCCAGTATTCAGCTGTGGCTAATGTGAGGCCTCAGCAGTCTGTGAGTAGGTATCTTTGTCTAGGCAGAACAAACAGCGTATTTCAATACTTTTGTAAGTGGGCTTCTGTAAGATTGTGACGTACACCAAGCATGCATTATGTGGTTGCAATAACCAGCATCAGTCGACATGAACAAAGGTGGGATAAATTCATTTTTTAATTATTTAATTATTATCACTGATTTATTTATTAAACTGACCTAATGATCTCATATTTCAATCATCTGCTTAAAACACCGTCTGCTCATTGACAATATATTAATAACACATTTTTCAGTTTTGACATTTTATAGATCAATGATTAATAAACTAGTTACTTACATAATTGATAATGAGAAGTGGAAATTGCAGCCCCAGTAATCCTTGCAGGCAATTGAGCCCTTTAAAGTACGTCCACCAAAGTGCTTGTTTTTGCCACTGATAGGCTCTGATTGTTATTACGAGTGTCTGACAACATTATGGAAAGGATCCCTACAGCTGTTCTACATCATTTACAATTAAACAAAAAGGATCTTTAACCCCTTAACGCCGATTGTCGCAAATTTGCATCACACCTCTTCCTTTCAGACTGCAGCTGAGATAGCATTTGTATTCCCCAATCGATACATACTTGGGAACCTTTAGCAAGCACTGGTTTCTCATTTATGCCTGTTGTCGCTAATTTGCATCATACCTATATCATACCTGAATTTATATCTGTTCTATGTTCTATGGACAAATAACAATTTCCACTTAATTTAACATCAACCAGAAAGCAAATGAAAACAAATTTTTTTTTATTGTAAATAAATTCAGGCGTCAAGGGGTTAAAAAAGGTCTCTCTCTACAGGGATCCTTTCCATAATGTTGTCAGATGTGTAAAATAGGCCTTAGTAGTAAATGATCAGCAGTCATGATGTGATGTATTTAGATTTAGTTAACACAGTCATATCACACCTTCAGCACAAGACAGCAGAGAAGAGTGATGTCCGGTATTTCAGCTGGGTCTGATGGATGTATCACATGATGGATGTTAATTAACATGTGCAGCAAAGATTGCGAAAGGTAATGCAATCAGTAGAAGTAAGTCAGGTGAAAAGATTTACTCTCCATCTGTGCAAATTACAATGGTCCTGCTGTGGCCTGTGGTGTTTGGTTGTTGGTAATGAATAAGCTGCATTCCAGTCTGATTCTCCATCATCAGAAGCTCATGCCCCCTGATGAAGGAACATAAAGCTTGGTGTAACTACAGTGAGCCTTACTGACTACACCGCAGTTTGCTAGTGAATTGGTGGGAGTTATGCGCAGCAACACAAAGGATGTTAACCCAAGGGGGTAAGCCAGGGATCGAACAGTGAAGCCAACCAAAGCCTGCACGGAGGGATCCATGTAGGCCCAAAAATGACGTCAAATCCCTGTGACACCCCGTCGCACATGAGAGATGTATTGTTTGGATTAAACGTACTCGGCCATCATTGAAGCTGCGTTGGTGTTTGGCAGGTGAGCCTTATAGGTGGGTTGATTAAACAGTGATGATCCGAGTCAGACAAACATGCTGAGCCATGAAACTTTATGTTGGTGCAGCTATGCAGCTACCAGAATTACGGTGTTTCTGCCGTATTTCTACGTCATTATACCACGGTTATGCTGCGCTATCATGCTTTGGAAACGCTTGTGCCAACAGGAAGTAGCCCTGTAGTAGTGTTGTATTGGTCCAAAACTGGCTTAACTGCTCTCCATTCAAATCAGCAGGGTGACTTCATCCAGTAATATACTGTCTATGGGTTAACCTTATCTGCTAGCACAAAGGTTAAATGGTCAATATTGTGATGGCCTGTGGGATCTTGTGTGGGTGTGGCCAATGGAAGGTGAATGGCTGAGGCTGATTGCAGTAACTTGGGGCACCTGGGCCCACTGCCCGGTGGTGTATTTGTAACTCCTCATTCTCATTCTTCAGTAAGCTTCTGTGCTGAGGTTACAGACCTTCCTGCTGACTGACTCCATTTTGTTTCTCTCCACAGGTTCCACATTTGGTTTGGTTTCTTGAAATGCTGTTTTAGTTGTATTTGTCTTGTTTCACCCTCTCACGCACACCCATCTATCATCCTGCCCTGACACTACTGAACCCACTGATGTTCATACCCCGGACTTTAACAACATTAATTTGGTTTACACTTGTAACTATTGTTACAATATGACAACATAAAATACACCAGGTTAGTGCTGAATGCAAAAGATGCTCTTTATGTTAGCCTAATAATTTGACGTCAGCAGCTGTTTGCACTGTTTTGTCACGATTAAATGAGCTACATTGGTGTGATGCGCAAATTGGCTCTGACAATATCTGAATAATCATGTACGCACAAATCATCCACCCACACTCAACCCAACTAATTATTTTCTCGGATTTATCCCACCTCTACCGGTCCTTTTAACTTTCCAGGTGATTTCTTTATTGTGTTGATGTATGAGTGTTTTTGTTTAACGGTTTACTTTCATGATTAGAAAGGCATCTGTCAGTCATTTTAAACGTTTCCATCGGCGCTGTAATGTCACAGCAAATAGGCTATCCTGGGACATGAAGCTAATCTGCACAGACAGCTGTTTAATTCACACAAATATCCCGCTGTATATTATTTGACCAGAAAAAACTATACTTATTTATCAAATGGGTAAGAAGTTCTTCTTCCACGTAGGCCTACATTTACTAATTTGGCAGACACTATTATGCGGAAAAAAGTCACCTGAAGAAGAACGTTCTTTCTACGATTCGAACCCGGACCTCCTACACTACGCTGCCGCTGTACTGCTGTGTAGCGGTGTTCTGCGGAGAGTAATCTACTGTTACTAAGCGTCTCTTTCGTCGTCAACTTCCGTTGTGGTTTTTGTATTTGTGTTGTGGTTTTTGAATTTGTTTTGTGGCTTTTGTATTAGGCCTGAAACCTACGGGCCACCGTACATATTTGTTCGGAGAAGACAAATTTCCACTAAGGTGGGCAATAAGTCCTAATAATCATAATAATAGCACACCAGCCTCCCATCAGGTGATAGAGGAGAAAACAATGTCACCATCATGACTCAATCAGGAGTGGGAGCAGTACTTGAAGTGGGCCAGGACTCACGAGTATTAGTACTTCTACATTTGGCTCTATGTCAAAGTCTCCCCGGGCAAGATACTGAACCCCGAATTGCCCCCGATGGTGTATTGGTGTATGAATGTGTGTGAATGTTAGTTTCTGTTTGAGCACTTCGGCTTAGTGTATGAATGTGTGTGAATGGGTGGAATGCGATGTAGTGTAACAGTGCTTTGAGTGGTCGGAAGACTAGAAAGGTGATATACAAATACAGAGCTTTTTCATATATTTACAAAAGTAACCTATAAAACAGTCTGTGGGATCTTCTACAAATAGTGATGTCATTATCGGAGAAAACGGATTGGTCAGTTCTTTTATAGCGTTCATCGCTTATCTCAGACATCACTGACTCCGGAGCAGGTTATCAGTTGAGCATAACTTACCATGTACCCCAGTAAGAAGTCCGCTATAGTTGCAGCAAGATGGCATGGGTGATTAAAACTGCTCAGAAGATCATTGGTACCCATCTCCTGAGCATCAGTGATATCTGTGAGGTGAGGTGCCTGCAGAGCCCAAAGGATACTAAAGGACAGTACCCACCCAGCCACAGCCTGTTCACCCTGCTGCCTTCTGGGAAGAGATATAGAAGTTACATATTAATGTAATTAATATCATTCTAACATCATCTGTCTTTTCTACAGGCGTATCTGAAAATTCTAGAGCGATCTAGATGGAAATCTCTGATTATCCAGTGTCTTGGCTTTAAAGTCAACCAATAAATACCCGTAAGGTGCAGCTGTTGCATTATTAAAATATTCTAAGAAATGCCTATGAAGATTCTCAGTCATCCAGGTTATTCAAGGAATTCAGTTCAGCTATTCAAGGAATGTTAAGTCAAGAGGAAGTGGTCTTGTTTGAAGATACTTGAAGCAGTTTCACCTCTCACCAAAGAGGCTTCTTCAGTTCTAACTGACTGGAAGAGAGTAATATTCAAGTTGGTAAATACAGCTTGGTTTGTTAGTGCTCCTGGCTGTTGCAACACCCATCCTTATGGTCTTTAGAGTCACCTGAGGCCAAGTCTGCACGGCGGTCGTTGGCATTGTCACGTGGGTGAGTGTTTGTTCAATCTCCTGTGAAGAGATGAAAGGACAGCATTGTAAGTGGGGGATAAGTGGTGTTTCAGACCTCCTCCCCTGTTGAAAGATGGTTTCTCTACTCTGATGTAAATGGTTTCTTTCACTCCTCTTTCAAACCATTTGTCCTCCCCATCCAGAAAATGAAAATAGGTGTCCTGAACTCACTGTGTCCAATGCAGTGAGGAATGTACAGACTTGGGGAAACTAAACAACCACTACATAAACACATGGCTCAACACAGACGGGCCAACTCCACAGGTCAAGACTCAGCAGGTGGCGTAATACAGTGTGCAACCATGTCGCGCTTCTGCGTAGGAAGAAAGTTCTACTGGTGAGAAACTGCAGTTCCAGAGGAAATGGATGTCTCACGGCAGGTAACTCACTCATTCATCAGCAACCGCTTATACTGTATAAGGTCGCAAGGGGCTGGAGCCGATCTCAGCTGAGACACCCTGGACATGTCGCCAGTCCATTGCATGGCCAAGATAAAGCACTTAAAATACTAAACATATAGCGTACACTAGAACAGATATAGATATTTTTGTCTGTGGGCCTTCTTTTAGATCGCTATAATATGTTTTGCTGACAACAGATAAGCACCTCAGGCAGCCCAACTTCGAAAATCCCAAACTATCCCTTTAAATTATCTGGTTGTCAGATTTCTATTGCATTAAAAGTGTGGTATTTCCCTCACTTAAAAATATCTACCACAACCTTGTTATCAACAGGCACCTCTACCAATTCCTGACAATCTTCATCATAAAGAGACCATGAGTCCTTTTGATTTAAATTAAAAACCTTATCTAATTCATCACAAGGGGACATGTATAGTTTAATCATATCTGTAATAGCCTCTGTATAAGCATCCTCATTTATACTGTATTCACAATTGAAGGATGTCTTATCATCTGTTATATCATTCATCATACCATTCTGAATATCTATCCGGTCCAATAATAGATTTAGTCTTTCTAGGTTGTCATGAGATTTAAGTCATAATAATTAGATATCTTGTACACAACAAGCCAGCGCTAACTACACTACAAATCAAAATACTTGATTTTTTCATTGGAAATTATTTTAAATATTTGAAATTGCTTTAATTAATATTATTTCAGGGTTTTCTAAGATTAGAAATACCACATGTTGTACCTTAACCAAACTCATGCACTTTCCCAAAGGGAAAGGGATTCATACTGTATAATTTTGTAAATGGCTTTAAACCAACAGCAGTGGCGGACTGAATCAAGTGTCGTTTCCTCTTTAATTCATAGTGGATGAATTAAATAGTCCTCTGATTCTCAGGAACATTTGGCTTCCATTTCTCCTGGTCATTACTGTGGTCAGCTTGCATTAAATTGCATTAGAGAGCCACTAACAGCATCCACTCCCTCTTCACACACACACAAATCTACTCCACACACCTCCACACAGGCAAGTATTGATTTCTGAGGCTCCACTGGATTATGAAAAATGGCTACCAAGCTTAATGACACTTCACCTGAGATAGACTGCCTCTCTCCACTGCTTTGCTAGTGAGGTGAAAATGTGTGCACAGGGAAATCAGTGGCATAATGTTGTACCAGTCTGTCCCTGTATCTTCTTGCATTGATTAACTGTTGAAACAGAGATATAAAGGAATAATTTATGCTTGAAATGATAGATGGATTGCACAGTGGAGGCTTGGAGCCCCCACATCATGCCTCCTCAGGACAGTCGTTTCATCAAAGAGTAAATGTTTGCTCTCCACTGGTATTAGGGATAATCATTCATTTGTACAGTAACAACATTATATTCATTTTAGCCATTGAAATTCATCAGTGTTACTACAGCAAGGGTTTTAGTTCCATGTCTTGTGTTACTTCTGTTCAGCTTTTTTTATTCTTATGTTTATTTGCATGATCAGCGTAGCTCAGTTATTAATAAATTAAATAACGTTTTAATGGTGCTTTAATGGCAAGATAGTCTTAAAACTTATAGGAAGGCCCTCCGTAATGCCAGAGCAGCGTACTCCTCGTCATTAATAGAGGAAAATAGGAACAACCCCAGGTTTCTTTTCAGCACTGTAGCCAGGCTGACAGAGAGTCACAGCTCTATTGAGCCAAGTATTCCCATAGCTCTCAGTAGTTACGACTTCATGTTTCATCTTTAATGAAAAAATTCTAACTTTTAGAAACAAAATTCACCAAGACCTGCCCTCAACTGGCACCGACTTATCTCTAAACTCAGGAACCTTAGAAACAGCTGTAGAACCAGATACATGTTTAGACTGTTTTGCTTCCCTTAATCTTTACCAACTAACTTCAATAATTTCTTCATCTAAACCATCAACCTGCCTCTTAGACCCCATCCCGACTAGGTTGCTTAAAGATGTTTTACCCTTAGTCAGCACTTCTATACTAGATATGATCAATCTATCTTTATCAACAGGCTATGTACCACAGTACTTTAAAGTAGCTGTAATTAAACCTCTTCTGAAAAAGCC
>NC_060160.1:28228172-28286635 GCF_021292245.1 Micropterus dolomieu | reverse complement strand
CACTGTTTGATAACTTTTGAGTTTGTATTGCTGAACTACACGCCATTGGGCAAAAATTTCTATACAAGATGTCTGTCTGATAGTGCTGTAGCTAAATTTAAGGATGCGATTCCATCAGCTCTAAATTCATTATCAAGTCACGAAGTAACGGAGGACTCCTATGCCAGTTTCAGTCCCTCCCAAATCGATCATCTTGTTGATAGTGCTGCAGGCTCGCTGCGAATGACACTCGACTCTGTAGCCCCTCTAAAAAAGACAATAATAAAACAAAGACGGTTAGCTCCATGGTATAATACTGAAACTCGCAAATTAAAGCAAATATCGCGGAAACTTGAGAGGAATTGGCGTTCCACCAAACTGGAAAATTCTCGTTTAATTTGACAAGATAGTCTTAAAACTTATAGGAAGGCCCTCCATAATGCCAGAGCAGCCTACTACTCGTCATTAATAGAGGAAAATAGGAACAACCCCAGGTTTCTTTTCAGCACTGTAGCCAGGCTGACAGAGAGTCACAGCTCTATTGAGCCAAGTATTCCCATAGCTCTCAGTAGTTACGACTGCACCGACTTATCCCTAAACTCAGGAACCTTAGAAACAGCTGTAAAACCAGATATATGTTTAGACTGTTTTGCTTCCCTCAATCTTTACCAACTAACTTCTATAATTTCTTCATCTAAACCATCAACCTGCCTCTTAGACCCCATCCCGACTAGGTTGCTTAAAGACGTTTTACCCTTAGTCAGCACTTCTCTACTAGATATGATCAATCTATCTCTATCAACAGGCTATGTACCACAGTACTTTAAAGTAGCTGTAATTAAACCTCTTCTGAAAAAGCCCAAACTTGATCCAGATGTTTTAGCCAACTATAGACCTATATCTAACCTTCCATTTCCAAGGTCCTGGAGAAAGCAGTTGCTAAACAGCTGTGTGACTTTCTACAGAGCAATAGTTTATTTGAGGATTTTCAGTCAGGATTTAGAGCTCATCATAGCACAGAGACAGCACTGGTGAAAATTACTGATGACCTCCTCATTGCATCAGACAAAGGACTTGTCTCTGTACTGGTTTTATTAGATCTTAGTGCTGCATTCGATACCATTGACCATCAGATCCTATTGCAGAGACTGGAACATTTCATTGGCATTAAAGGAACCTCTCTAAGCTGGTTTAAGTCCTATTTATCAGATCGATTTCAGTTTGTACATGTTAACAAACCTCCATGCACGCCAAAGTTAGTCATGGAGTTCCTCAAGGATCTGTCCTCGGACCAATCCTGTTCACTTTATATATGCTTCCTTTAGGCAATATTATCAGGAAATATTCCATAAACGTTCATTGTTATGCAGATGATACTCAGTTATATCTATTGATCAAGTCAGATGAAACTAATCAGTTAGCTAAACTTCAAATGTGCCTTCAGGGTGTTAAAACCTGGATGACCTGTAATTTTCTAATGTTAAACTCAGATAAAACTGAAGTTATTGTTCTAGGGCCCAAGCACCTCCGTGACGCATTATCTAAAGGTATAGTTTTCCTTGATGGCATCGCCCTGGCCTCCAGCACCACTGTGAGGAATCTTCGACTTATCTTTGATCAGGACATGTTGTTTAAGTCAAATTAAGCAAATTTCAAGTACCGCCTTTTTTCACCTACGTAATATGGATCGGTACGTGATGTCACCATCACAGGAAGCGCTTCTGCCGGCTGCACATACAGGTCCTTGTAGCGGGGGCGTCACTTACTGATCCTTCAGAAATGCTTGGGAAAATGTAGCATGTGTGGAAGCTACCGCGCTACTCGGTCAATAGAAGAGCTTCGTTACTGAAAAGCTATTTGATTCAGAAAATAGCGACGCTACCGCCAAGCTACTGAGAAGTGTAGTTAAACTAGTAACGGCACTACTTGTAGCCACACTACTGCCCAACACTACTTTTCAGTGTAGGCTTCCTGCAGGGTTGGACTTTCCTTTCGGAGCATCGGGGGTGTCGATTCGTCGTTAATCATGGGTGTTCATGTAGACTGGGTGAACGGCTAATCAGTTGCGTTTAGCCATAAGTGAGTGTCTTACATGGTGTCTGGTAACTGTGTGTTGTAGGGCATGGAGTGCCATCAGTCTCTCTTTCTTTACATGCTAGAAAGCCCCTTTTTTATGTACATGATAAAAGTACTTTTTGGATGGCTATTTTAATGTAAGCTTGAATGATGGGAGTGAGCTAACTGTCTCTGTTAGCTCAGTTTTAGCAGTCTGTTTTAATATTGTTTTGTTTGTTTTTGCTTTCTTTCCTCTTGAAAGAAACTTTGTTTCCGTTGGATTTAAATTAACAATTGTTGTTTTTTTTTTGTTGTTGAACTAATTAATTTTGCTTTTGTTTGACTTTCTTTCTATTTTTCTTTTTTTTTTTCTATTAACGTGTTTTGTGTCGCAGGTCTGTCTCCAGGTGTTTTCTTGTAAAAGCTTTTCAGAAATTAAATTTAGCTCAAACTGAACAATGTAATCCTGACATAATTGGAGAAAGCACACCTTATTGTTGGATTTTCACAAAATTGGTATGGTAAATCTGGAGCACATTTAGTAAAAAGTTATTTAGGTTAGTTTTTTTTTATGACACCATACAAACTTAGCTCAAAGTCATGTAGCTAGTAGCAATAATAATGTAAAAATCTTAAACGATTTCACACCACTGTACACTATATATATAATTTATCTTTAAGTAAAGGGACATGATTTTGGGGAAGCTATGCCTTCTCCAGTGAATTGGACATGCCGATTTTCTTCCTCTCCCTTATTTTACTAATAAGGTTTTTTAAACAATTTAAATATAATAACACATGCACACAAACTCCAGCTGTTGGTTCCCAGTGATATCAGGTAAGGCTACAAAACACAGCTAAACCATTCACCATTTAAGTCAGTAGGGAAGGGTATCGTTACATGAGACCTTAAGGTATCGACCGAAACACGTTGCCTTTGATCCAGGTGACAAGGAAGCTTACAGCACTGCCAGGGGTACTTCTCTATTCTCTTAATTGCGTCCACGTTTCCCTCACTTTCTTTCCTTGCGTCTTAGTCCAGCCCACTGGGGATTCATGGAGAGACGCCAGGAAACCATGCGAGGAGGGAAGAAACGAGGAAATGTGCTTTTAGAGACATTAGACGTCCTTTCCACACATGAAGCGACGTCCGTTTCTGATGACAGAGGCAGATGAGGGCTGATCACAGCTGGATCAGCTGATCACAACTGTCAGCTTTCACAGACTTTTGATGGAGTTTGTGTCTGCACACATGTGCACTGTACTAGTCTCACTGTTATGACTGCAGAGCAGCACGTTTTCTCTCCGTAGCTGTAATCCTCACTCACAGCTCCTTAGAGATCGCTTCTCGTTCCTCGGAGTGCAAATAAGAGCTTTGGGACGTTCTGCAAGATGGAGGAGTAGAACAACTTCCGGTTCGAGCGAGGATCGTGAAGCGAGGAAATGACAAATAAGGGAATTGAGAGACTGAAGAGACTGGAGACAGACCTCAATACCAAAGATATGTGGCTAGTGATCCAGAGCAACACCGGCTACAAAAGCGTCACATCATGTGTGAGGCCACCAGATGAGGTTAACACATTTTATGCTCGCTTTGATCTCCTCAACAAAGTCTGTCTTATTCAAGTATCATAAATAAGTCCAATAATGAAAAAAAAAATGTGGTCAGTGGATTTTTTGAGTTTGAGAATGGTGCGTCGCTTTAAATGTTGCTGACGCAAGGAATTGTGGGATGGCATTTTCTCCTTTCCTTTTGCAAAGGATTGTCCAGTGTACACTAGGCTAAAGGAGATAAGAAAGGAAGCATCGAAGCACCTTTCCTTAGCTTTTAGAGAATTCGACCAGCTCTTGTCATGGCTGCCACTGAAATACTTCCGGGTCACTTTGCTCAGTTAGGAACCTTCCTAAGCGAAGAAGACGACTGCAGCCCAGGTGTCTTCATCTTAATACTGCCTGCACCTCTGAATTGTCTGGCCAGACCAACTGCACTGCAACATCAGTTCCACCCTGCTTCATATCCACCCAAAATATAGGCTTATGTGGGTCCTATACAATAAATTCACAAAGACGAAAACTAAGGACGTAAACTCTTTCATTCTAGTTTATTTTAGTTAGTTTTGCAAAGCTACATTACAGTTTCAGTTAGTTATTGATTAGTTTTTTTGTAAAGCCTCATTTTTATGGATATATGAATATCTGTGCCAAATATCCTCTGGGGACCATCAGAGATTATGGCAAGTCATCCATTTATAGTCTAGTTCAGATATTCCAGTCTGGACCACCTGACTGGTCAACTTTGCCACCCCTAGAGCCATGGCAGTAGCACGGCTAAAAATATAAACGAATTACAAAGTTGGTGAATTTGGTTAGACTTTTATGGTTTCGCAATTAATTATCCATTTCCAGGACAGAAATTTTCCAGGACCCCAGACTTGATTTTAAATGACAGTAAAGCATAAACAATATTGTTGTCCAGTGCCATTCTATTTTCTGTAACAGCAACCATACTAAATGCCCTTCAGAACTGGCATTGCTGTGTGGAAAGCTTAATAAAGCCTTCATAAGTTTGTCAACTCACTGAACCTCAACTCCTTGCACACAAGTCCCCAGAATCTGTCAATTCTGTCTTTTTGGGGAAGTTGCTTGCTATCTGTGACTTGGTAGTCAATTTGATGATGATCAATGATATATGTAAACCATGAAATACTTCATAACAACATCATTAATTGTTAACGGTCACTAATCTCTTCTTGTCCCTGGAGTGATGCGGGGTCCAGCACTCTTAGGTCCTTCAGTGGAAAGGAGCTAAACATCTTTCTCAGAACTGCTTCAAAGAAGGTTCTGACTGCTCTACAACAGAATAATAGTAAAAAGATGGGTATGTTTCTGCTCCTCTTGAGCACGCTTATGCTTGGTATATTTGTCATGCTGGCTCACATCACTTTTCCCTCCGTGGGACACACTTAAAAACTGGCATTTTTGTAGCATTTTACTTTACTCAGTGTTGCTCTTGGTTAAGTACGGGTACTCCTCCTCCCATTTGGTACAGTCCTTGGACAAATTCACCTTCTTGGCAGGTATTCCAACGTCATCTCTCACATTCCTTCATCCTAGGGCTACTGTTATTGTTATTCTTGTTATTCTTGTTGTTGTTCTTCTTCTTCTTTTATTTGCGGGTTGGGTGCCGTTTGACCAGTTAAAGTTTTACACTGCCACCTGCTTTACCAGTGGGGAATTTAGCAAACATGTCAAACAGCTCTGTTTTTTGAAATTTTAAATTTTAAAAGTACGGGACAAATACAGGAAAATGTTAAAACCTTGATGAAAGCGGGATAAATACGTGAGAATCCCAGGAAAACCGGGATGGTTGACAGATGGTCATCATATTATCACTGGCACAAAATAACAGAAATGCATCTTATCTCACCCTGCTTTGTTCAGAAAGTGAAGCAGGCAATCAAAGTTGGAATGTCCTGTGTGTCAGCAGTGAGGAAGAATTCTGTACTGAGCAAATCTGAGCAATTTTCCCAACAGCTGTTAAAAGTTGGTGGTCTGGCTCACTTTGTACTTCCTTCGACCTTGACACAGCTCAGTAGAGACCAGCTCGCTCCTTTAATCAGCCTGCACTCTGAGCCTCAGCCTATTGTGTCTGTGTGTATGGAGGTGTGTGTGCAGTGATGTGATTCCCGGTGCGGACAAAGGGTTAGTTATAAAATGCAGCCTTTCTGGCTCGCACAGTGTGTCCTGTTATCACCAATGTATGGGAGTGGTAGGCTACATTACCCACAGTGTTGGCACCACACCAACAACCTCACCTCCCCTTCATCATCATCTGAAATACTGTAGTTTTTGCATGATGGCAAACTGAGAGTAACTAACAATAACCATCAAAATCAATCAGCCCCGTCAGCTTTAAATTGTCCATCTACATAAGCTTTAAATTGCACAACAGGGCCATGAGAGTCAAGGCGAGGTCATTCCACTAAAAACTGTTCAAAACAACGCGTTATTACAGACTACTCCTGTTCATTTAGGCATTCACACTGTCTTAGATTTTCTGTCTACCTGCATGTGTCAGCTGCAGCTGTGCTACTAAGACTGTGTTGTATTTCTGTAGTGTTACACTTTGCTTTTCGTTTGTAAAATATGATGCTCTGATGCCAGTGGACTTGTCCATGTCTGTGATTGGTCATTGGCTGCTAACACCGCCTCTTTTATGTGAATGCGCTCTCGGATGGATTGGGAAACCCTGGGTTGACTTACTGAGTTGGTAACCAGCTTCCTGGGAACGCTTATCCAGATTGTGATTGTTAGGGTTAGTGAAGCCCGATAACGAAAAGATATCCTGGGTACGATGAACTCGCTTCGTGGGCACGCCCCTGGTCAGAGCCTCTGTATTCACCTCAGTACGACAGTGGTCAACCTGTTGAAGAAAGGCATGTAAAGTCAGTCCATGCACTCTGATGACAATCAACTGACGAAGGATAGACCCTGACACACCTTCAATGAGATTTGCAACCCACATTTGCAATATGAACCAGAAATATATAAAAGAAATGTCAAAATAAAACAGAAATAAATAAATGCAAAGTGAAAACTATACATACATATATATACAAATAAAATACATTTAAAATGTAAGTAAGTAAATGGGATTAATGCAAAAGATAAATACATACAGAAGCAAATTAATTCATCAAATCAATTATATTCATATATTAATTAATACCTACATTTGTTTTTTTATATTATTTCTGGTTCATTTAATGGAACTAATTAATTTACATTATATTTATTTATTTTAGGTCCTCACAAGTGGAAATTATAGGTAAATAATAATATTTTCATGGCAATAAAAATGAAAATGCATATGTGGTAACATATCTGGGTACAAAAATGTGGTCAGCTTTGTGTTAATTTTTCATCCGTTTGGTTTAGTAATTCTGGGAAGATGCAGAGTGGAGTGGAAACAAGGACATTAGTGATGGATCAGCTGGTGACTGTTGGCTTATATTCTGATGGAATTTGTGAGGTGTGGAGTGTCTCCTGCTTGACGTGAAAACACTAAACACAAACTGCATTAGAGAGAAGGAAATCCACTGGTCTGGCTGTATAATTGTCATTCTGTTAATTTCATTCTTGTCCTGGCTCTAACCCTCTCCAAGCAAAGTGACAAGCTGACAAGTGTGATATAGATATGTTTTATGATGGATATTGCCTATGAGGCTGAGTGAACATGTTTGCTTGCCGCTGCATTCACACACATCAGGGATGAAGTGCTGTGTGAGCACCCATCAACTCACAGTCCAATGTATTTTCCCTAGCATACACACGCTCATATATAGATGGATGGGCTTGATATATAAGTTGCAGATTGGCATATTTTCTGATTCATTAGATGAGTATCTGGCGTTAACCCCACTAAGGTGTAGGTATTGCTGAAGCTGCTCTGATGTGGATGTGTTCACTCCCTTCTCTCAAGCTTAATAGCCAGCGGACACTCCTTTATTGCCTAATGAGAACACAAAGACGCCTGTGAGAGATCTTTGCAATTTAGCCTATTGACGCTGAGAAGAGAGATATCTATTGTCTCTCTTCACCTGCCAATAAGAACACTGATTGATACTAACTGGTTTGCTATAGGGCCATGTTTACTAGATGTAGTGGGTGGACGCTCATGACAGTTTTTCGGAAAACCCATTGCATTTTGTCACTAGTGCAGGGTCAAGTGACTGGCTGGACTGCCATTAAATGAGGAATAGTTTGTTATTTTTGACAATATTAACACAGGTAGAATAGAAAGACTTGCTCTCCCTAGTTCCAACAACTAGTTCTTCCTATTAAAAAAACAAATGATGGATCTGTTCAAGGCCATAGGGCTGTAAATGACACTGTTCAACAACCAGCTGCCACTGTTCCAAATGTTACTACCCCTTGGTTTCATGTTCCCCTCTGACTTCCCTGTTTTTCACAGAGAACTTAATTCTGACTTTTAAGTAGACAATAAACAGAATTTCTCTACTACATGTTCTTGCAGAGCGTCTGATGAGACAAGCTATAACACTCATTTCTGTTATATATGAGGCTAGCTAGTTCCCTATCTTGCCAGTCTTCATGCAGTCTATGAAGTCTTCAGTCTTCATATTGTTCTCATATAATCAGCAGGAAAGTGAAGAAGTGTATTTCCCAAAGTGTCAAACTATGCCTTTAATGCAGATATGAGATTTATATTCCTTTGTTTTCAATCAGAAGAATTACTAACTAGCACAGTGTTACTATGTAAATCCTACAGCAATTAAATTATAAAGAAACTTTGTAGGGAAGTCCCAAAACAAGCTAAAGCCAATTGACATTGGAGTAATCCGGTGGATTACAACAGATTACCATTTCAGCATCTGAGTACAGCAGCAAAGGACATTTCTTGCCATGGAAAAGTTGTAGGATTTATACATGATTTAGTAAAAAATTATGTAGTGTTTTTTTTTCTTTTCATGCCCATGCTGCAGTAATAAAAGATAAGACATACAGTTGCTCAGCATGGAGGAAAGACTGTGAAGTTTAGGAGGGGAGAGGAGAACACATGTTATTCATTGCTGAGAGAGAGAATCAGAGTTGCAGTATAGGCGATGGACTGGCCTCAGCAATAGAAAATGAGCACATCGCTCATCCTCTAACCCAGTGAGCTCTCTATTTTCCCATCTCTCTCATTTCCTCTCTCCTTATAGGATGAGATTCTTCCTGCGAACATTTGTGAAGACTCGATGTCCTTTCAAATCTGGTCCTCAGTAATGACCCCACTCTCCCCCCGCTACCCCTTCAATCCAGCCTGTGTTGCCTGCGTATCATTCATCACCGCTAGCAGACTTAATGAGAGACCTTACCAGGGCAGAATCAGAAGGAAAGTCATTTAGATTCAATCAATACTCAGTGAAGACATTAGAACATGTGTTGATTCTTTGTTATGTATCTCAGTGCAATATGGGACAAATGGTTATTGGTTAATGTACACAGCATTGGATGAATGAAAGTAGTAAATAAAGGTTAGCAAAGCACGTGATGCGCATAAGAGTCGTGCACGTGAATACATTTTTGATTAATTAAAAAAATGTATTAATCCAAATCTAATTAATCAAAAAATTTATTTAAAATTAATTAATAAAAAATTAATAAAGAATTATATAAAATTAATAAAAAAAATACAAAATGAATTAATAAAAAAAAAAAAGAAAAAAAGATTGGGGTCATAGCAAGGTTGAACAACAAAGACATGGGGGTGTGAAAATGGGTGTGTGTATTAGGGCGTGTCCGGCCTCATCCTTTAATAGCGGTGGTGGGGGTCGATCACCAAAAGGTGAAGACAGGTGTGAAAAGGGGGGTTTGTGTATATGGGATGTCCGGTGTTATCCTCTAAAAGCGGATGTTTGGGATTGGATTTAGCAATCGGTTGTATATATATAGCGGGCTAGTTTTTGACTTACATCTGACCGAGAGCGTGGAACAGGGTGACTGAACGATTTTTTGGGTGAATCCGTATCAGACAGAGCTATCTTCGCACAGAACAACAGCGCCAACTTTGCAGCATCACAATCATGGACGTTGCAGGTAATCAACTAGGAGTAATGACTCCAAAACGACGTATAATTGACTGGAATTACTTCAGAAACAAAGTCTGTAAAGATATGAGTGCTTCAAAAGGAGTCTATACCACACAATGGTGCGGCTCTGTGCCAGGAGAGCTCTACTGTGTAGAGACAGACCTTGAAGTCTATGACCCAGAATCCTACATCTTTTTTAGATCGTGCAAGGTCGATTCTATCATTCAAAAGGCAAGGATGGGAACCCCAGAGCAACAAAAAGGCTACCCCATCACGTCTAAAGAGTGGGAGACGTGGTTCAGCTCCGGCTTTGTGGTCCAGTGGGGAGAATGGGATAGAACCCATGAAATCTTCTCACACATTGATAAATTATTCAGATGGTATAAACCTTATGTTAGCTATGTAGGGATCAAAAGAAAACTTTTTGGTCCTGAGGACAAACAAGATGAACAACAAACAACACCACAGACAACCTCAAAGACCTCCACGACGGTGGCTGACGGAAAATGTTTTGTGCAGGTACGAGGACATGTGGGTGAGGGTCTATCGAGCAGCCCTAAATATTTTACTCCAGGATGATGATAACTAATGGGTGGATGACTATGGCAAAGAAGTGGGGAAAAGAAATTTAACATTTCTCGTTCCTGAAGAAAAACCAGAAGAGGACAAGAGCAGGGTCAAGCCGTTTAGGGTGCATGTTTGGACACTCTGGACTGTTGCGATAAGGACACATCTCCTAAAACTACTGCTAGCTGTATTATACAGGTAACCGTAGCTTATTATTTATATGATATACTGCAACAAAAAGCTGTACAAACATGTGTGTATTGCGCTCATACAGACGAGTGGTGCAGAAAACAACCTCACACATGCACTGACACGCTGCCCTTCTTTTATATCAAAGGACATAAGAGAGAAATTACGCAGAAGCTTCACTTAAACGGGTAGTTAGAGTGGAGGACAGTGTGAGCACAGTAGTTAAGCAATCTCTGGACATCTGGAAGGGGGAACAACACGAAAAACAATGGGGAATGTGTCTAGTCTACTAAACCATATCAAAAAGAGATACATCGAGTATAAGATGAGAACACTGTTGTGTGAAGCTGTTAACAATGTATGCGCGTAATCCATTTACATTTAACCATTATGATATAGAGTTTTTATGTTTATACGTTGACGGCCAACAATATCCTTCAAAACCCTTTCAACCCAACTTTACCAGAGGGAACGCCATCAGGGAGTATCATCAATTGTACTCGGCAACTGGAAAGTATCTTAAAAACTATGGCCATAACCGAGTTTTGTAATGGATATAGTCTGTTCTGTTTTAACCTGAGCCCTGATGAAGGATGCGGAGACCATGGTATGTCGCTCATTAAAAACGGTAGCGTTAGATTAGAGGCTCGTTTTAGAAATCCACTTCAACGCACAATAAATGCGGTTATTTACGCCACATATGACTCTATAATTGAGATATCATCAAGAAGACAGATTCTCATTGACTTTTTCTAACTTTAACAAACGATAGCATGAATACGATATAATTATCAAAAGTACTTGATAAGGAAGTGAAGCAAGGCGTCTTTCTTGGAGTATTTGCTAGTGACCAGCTTCCTAAATCAGTTATTAAAAAGAGTCCCGCCATGTTGGTGGTAAACACAGACCCCTCCCACCTGGGTGGACAACACTGGGTCGCTATCTATATTGACAAGCAGGGTGTGGGATCATCCTTTGACAGTTTTGGGAACTCTCTGGTATACTCACATATTCCTGAATCCTTTTCTGTCTTTCTCAACAGTAATTGTAAGTCCACGCAACATTCTGTTAGACAAGTGCAAGATGTGGATTCTGTAGTGTGCGGTCAGCATTGTGTGTTTTTTCTTTACCACATGGATAGAGGGTTATCTTATGACAATGTAATGACTAAATATAGTAATAAACGGTCATGCATTGATTTTATGGTGTGCAAATTTGTGAAAAAAATACGACCCTCGGTTGTAAGTGGTCAACTTAATTATGCAGAATGTAACCAGTGTGTCCAAGTATCAGATTCTTTTAAAGTGTATAATAATATTAGAATTTGTGTGCCATTCATTATCAAAATGATTTATAGATGGAAACGTGTAAGACAATGTTTTTTGTTATTATGGTGATATAAATAAAAACACTTTGAAATGATCAAGTTATGTCTCTACGTATTTATTTAAAACCAATAACGATATACAGTTAAAAAGTTATCCAATCACTCAATTGCATTTCACAAGATACATAGGGACTTGTTTCATTGTTTGCTAATCGATGCCCTCTGGTAACAAGAGGTGTAGATGGTGGTCCAGTAATGAGAGGAGAAGATTCTCCAAAAGTCTTTCTCTTAAATCTCAGCAATTCTTCTTTTGACCTGTTGATTTGGTACAACTGATAAAGGTATATTCAATATAGCCAACGATTGCAGATATTCATCCCAACCTGTAGGTCTCTGGCTGTCAAACACGTTGTGAGAAGCAGTTACTCCTCTTATCAAATCATACACAAGACCCTTTAATAACATTACCATTAAACACAAACTCCCCACGTTCAGTCCATACAGATATGTTCTTTGAGGAGGACATTTTATCCAAAATATGCTGAGCTTTATTCCTGCTGTTTTTTGGCATGTTTTTTAAGAGTTCTTCAAAAACAAAGTCTCTTCCTTCTTGATTCTTCTGCTCTGAAGAGTGAAAATCCTCAGCGACCGGCATTGACAAAGTTAGTGTGTTCTGGTCTTTTTCTCCTTGTTTTACCATGGTGAGAAATCTCTGCAATGCGATGGAATATTTTTTTGCTTTTTCATGAAGTTCTTCAGTCTTTTGATCCAGAATGTCTTTAATAGAACGATCCAAATCATTTTCAACAGTTTCTTGAATAGACTCGTGTGCCGGAGGTCTTCTTAAAAGATCAAGCTGTTGTTTAGGTACCAGAAACATTTTTTGTGCATACTCGTCATCTAAGTTTGTCTTGGAGCAATAAGACTTGTTATAAAAGGCACAGCGATACTCAGGAGGGGGAGAAGAAAACCGCCACACTGTTTAAGCAGCGCCGTCTTTTTCTTTGAAGCGCAAACCTTTGTATTGGCAAGCAGTCTAATCCCCGCCTTCTTCTTTTTTAATTTTTGATACTGTGTCTTTTTAAAGGAATTTTACCTTTTAAAACATTGTAAGCTATTTCGCATAACGCTACCAAAAGGTCTGGTGATGCAGATTTAATAATATTCACTCTCTGAGATGGAGATGCTCCGTGCATAGTTTGCAGTAAAGACAGGGTTCTTTTGATGCAATCAGACATGTTTATTTACTTTCTCATAGGCACATACACAACAGGCAGGTCTGAAAGCAAGTCCAGTTCTGAGTCTGAAAACGCTCTGTGATGCAGGATAAAACCGGAAAAAAGACTTTGGGCCTGACGTATTTTGTTTACTAGCTAATAATTAAGATGTTGCAGACACAACACATGATCCGTCTAAGAAAGTAACACAGAAGACAACAATATTTGTGTGTGTGTGTGTGTGTGGGTGTCCCCCTGTCGGTCAGTGACGTCACTACGCAGGAGGAATGCCCCCTTCTTGCAGAGCGGTTATAAAGGGAGGAGAGCCACGGAGCCTCATTTCAACAACAACACCGCATCACATAGACTAATGTAGGCTACCCTATATTATGGTCTATGCAGAGTTAGACGGTGGTGAATATACAGCTGCCTTCGTGCGTTCATGTCAAACCGGCAACTGTGTGGCTATTGACAGGCTGTCAATATCAACACCCCTAGGATCTACCGCCGTGTCTGATATTATGTTGATAGGTTTTCTACATTCAAGATTCGCTCTTTCAGCGCAAGCCGACAGGCGCCTGCTTTCAACAGGTTGATGGGCGCATTACTCTCTCCCTCCATGAGAAACTTCACAGAAATCATACACAACACATTAAGGATGGTTCACTAGAAAACATGTATATGATGTGGGGGACGTATCCTATTCTTATTCTCAAGAAGGATAATAAATATAAGCAAAGCAGAACACCTCATTTAATTACTTGTATGCAGTACAAGTTATTCTCAAGTTGAACAGGAGGACAAATTACATTTAAATTGAAGCCATTTTCAATGCAACAGTCAAGCAAATACTAGGGCTTAGTTTCATACTATACTGTTATCACATGATCGCTTCCTACCTCCTACTGCCATACAGGTGGAGTTTAAAACAAGAACGAAAAATAACCACGCATGCATTTGAAATATTTGTTTTTTACGTATCACATCTGAACTATTTTGTTTACTAGCTAATAACGGGAGCTGTTAAAATTGAATGAAAAACCTTCTATTTGTATGAAATACATAAGATGCTTTGTAATTTATTTTTTCTTAAATGTTTCTGGCTAGAATATAATGTTTTTGACGGTAATTGTCATTCCTATGACAGTTTAATATTGAAACCGTGAGTGAAGGGACTGTTTTATTTGATGGGGCTGGTGACCGGACAAAACACTGACAAGCCACTGCTACCACTCTTATGGCTGATCGTTCAGCCAGTCTGTTAAAGTGCAGTTGTTCAAAATCTTGTAATTTCAATTTGGGATTGAGAGGTTGCGTTGGCTCAGACTGGTTGTTGCAGTACTGTAGCCCCTATGGCGGCCATTGTTGTATTGTTAAATGAAAAACCCAAAAACACAGTACTAGTCATGTTAAACTCTGAAACTTTTGAGCAACTAATAATGTTTAAGGTGTTACGATGAATTAGACATGTGATTGCACTGCTGTGGCCCCAAGGTGGGTGATGTCAAAAGACAAACCCCAGAAAACACTTCAACTCTCACACAAATAACAACTCATCTCCAAAAAAGCAAGATTGTCTGCACTATCTGCTTTCTAGTCTACAAGGTGTAAGGATTATAATACGCTATACTTAAATTAATTTATTTGTGTATAGATAACTATAATATCATGAACTTTATAGGGTTTTTAAACATTTGTGATATGCATAAGGATAATAGTACATTATACTTTATAATTAATTTAGTTGCATATAGGTAACTGTAATGTCATGAATTTCATATGGTTCTTAAGGGACTGTTTTGTGCTTGCAATGATTTTAAGGATGGAAAGTATGAATTTATCTTAAGAGTTAAGGATGGTTTTATTATATTTTTTATTTCTTAAAGCAACAACATGTAAGATTTGATCTAACGTTTCAGAGTAATTCACCGTCAAAGGCTACACACATGCATTTGTTATGATTACATTACTTTTACAGCCTTTATATATATATACACACACACACACACATATATATATATATGTGTGTGTGTGTGTGTGTATGGTGGTCACATTTGGTGGCATCAAGAAATGTGACCAGCAACTCAGAGGTCTGGAAACAGGAAGTAGAAGTATGAAGTAGCATAAAATGGAAATGCTGTTGGAATTGATTTAGATACATGGACATAAGCTCATTCTGTGGATGAAGATTGCCAGACAGATGTGAACAGCAGCTAATCAAGCCACTGAGAAAATATTTTTACCAATTCATAACGCAATGCAACATCTTTAGTGTGTTGTCATGTGCTGGCTTTACCACCCCCTCCCTCCTCTTTTGCTCCCTGATGCTCCACTTCACTAGCCAACTTTACAGCTTGCCTCGTCTGGAAAGGGAGGCTATACAGAAGTACATCAGGGAGTCTCTTGCAGCAGGTTTAATAAGACCATCATCTTCCCCAGCAGGAGCAGGGTTTGTCTTTTATTGCTAAAAAAGGTAAGTCCCTGTATTGATTGTCTTTAATAAACTCTGCTTTTAAACCACTTCAGGGAGCAACATTTTCTTCCAAACTGGATCTCAGAAATGCCTACCACTTGGTCCGTATCAAGGAGGAGGACAAATGGTTTGGTATGATTTCTCAAGTCACCTAAAAGACACAGAACTTGTCTTTTTATAACAGCAGCAGGTGAGCCACTTGTGGGCTTGTTAATGATGCAGCCTATCAAACAACCAAAACCAACATCTGCACCCTGTGTGTTCACTGCTGCTTTACCTGGTCCTAAAATATCCACTGCGACTTGTAACGTCATAGGCTACCAAGTCTTTAACCCAGTGAAGTCTGTGCAAGTGAACACTTGCACAAAAGACAACCCCCCTCCCCCCATGCACGCCCCCGATGTCATTGCCCATCCCATTGTTTCAATGTAGACATTGTCTGATGGAAATTTTGTAGAAATCTCCCAACCCTACTTGATAATGCCTTTTGGTTTAATGCTTCAGCTTCAGGCTTTAGTCAACGATTTGCTCTGAGATTTTCTAAGCTGCTCTGTTTTTGTATACCTTTATGATATCCTCAGTTTCCTCAGTATCCTCAAGGAGACTGTGGATCGTCTGGTGTGTCATGCATCTCAATGGGATCTCTTTGGACAAGTCTTTCTTTTTGTTTTCACCCACAGGCTAATGGACAAATGGAGAGGGCTAACCAGGATCTGGAAGCAGCACTTTAATGTGTCACAACCACTAATCCCACCTCCTGGAACCGTCAACTGGCCTGGATAGAAACGCCCACAATTCCCTGACCAGCGCAGCCACAGGTTTGTCCCTGTTTGAAGCTTCCCTGGGTTATCAGCCACCTTTGTTTCCCTTTCAGAAGAGTGAGTTGGCAGTTCCTTTGGTCCAGTTCCATCTCGTATGAGAATCCACCCAACTTTCCACGTGTCTCAGTTAAAATCAGTGTCTTTTAGTCCTCTGATTCTTCTGTCACAGCTCTCTATATTGTTTGTTGATTTGTTTCATGACCTGCAAGCTGTCTGTTGGGTAAAGTTAGAGAGCTGTAACCAATGCAGCAGTTTAAATAGAATCAGTCCATGTCTGCAAATATTTATGCCTCCTACACATTAGCCCCACTGCTTCTCAATGATAATGTAGTTCCAGATCCTCCTCCTGGCATTAAACACGTTTAACAGACGAAGCATGATTGGGCAGAGGTAAATAACTCCATCCCTGTGCACTCTGGGGCCGGTGGAAATGTAGATTTGCCTTGTCCCCATTAATGTGCAAATGTTCCATTTTGAATGTACCCATCTGACTCCGCACAAATACTATTCTTTTATATTATCAAAGTAATTAAGGCCACATGCATAGTTTTCATTTAATGGGAAAGATATAAAACATAATCAGCAAATCATGACATCTTTCCTCTTGCACTGCAGACAATAAAGCCCTCCATAAAGAATGCACAGCTAAAATAAGGAGCCCAAGAGTGTAGCTTGATAGCCCTCATGATCTATCTAATCCAGACAATTTTAGTGAGTCAAAAAAGGGCAGGGGATTAATTAAACGATGGATATTGATTGAAGCACTAGACCTTCAAACTGTCTGAGAGGAATTAAACTGTTTGGAAATGTGCAGAAAATACCAAATGGGTCTCTGCAGTGGGGAATGGAAAAGGAAGTAACAGAGGGTGGTGGTACATTACTGTCACGGCAAGGAAAACTGGCCCTCCACTTCTTGCCTGAAGTGATGTCATGGCTCACAGCTCACACATCAGCCTCAGTAGCTAAATCACAACCAGAACAGCCAGAGGAGAGACGAGGAGCTGTTCCTGCTAGGAGACACACAGGAGGTCTTGACATGGCATGAATGCTAGTTAAATGTCGGATACATGCTCCTGTATCCAAGATGGTGCTGTCTATAGCTGCCTCGGTGTTAGGTGCGCTTTGTTTTGTTTTTGTGTGTTAACCCGGTTTTCGGAGCTCTTTCACCAGAGAAGAGCTCATGAACATCAGGGGAACAACTCCAGCGGGTTTATTTCCCACTTTTCTCGCGTCATCAGTAGAATTATTGGACCTTTTGGTGAAGGACTCTCTCGTTGTTGTTCGCCAAATGAAGCGCCGTAAGACAGGGAAACGAGCCGGGTCACTCGTGCACCTCCGCCGAAGGGGACTCCGCACACCGCTACTGGCAATATTTCTCTCCAACGTGTGCTCACTGTGCAACAAACTGGATGAACTTCAGCTACTGGTGGGGAAACTTTTATTCATTTTCTGTTCTGTGCTTCATGGAGGCGTGGCTGTGTGGATCAATACCGGACTTCGCGCTGCAGCTGGCAGGCTTCCAACTCTACAGAGCGGATCGCGACACAGAGCTCTCTGGCAAAACAAAAGGTGGAGGTACCTGTTTTTATATTAACAATGGCTGGTGTACTGACGTGACAGTGATTCAGCAGCACTGTTCTCCTAACCTGGAATTTTTAATCATAAACTGTAAACCATTTTACTCCCCCCTGGAGTTTGCTTTATTCATTCAGGTCGGTGTTTACATCTCGCCGCACGCCAACGTGTACGACGCACAGCGCATACTGGCCGACCAGATACTGTATGTGGTGCAGACAAACCCGGACTCCCTTGTTACTGTTCTCGGTGACTTTAACAAAGGAAACCTCAGCCAAGAACTCCCCAAATACAGACAGTTAATAAAGTGTTCAACCAGAGAGGGGAACACTTTGGATCACTGTTAGCAGTGTATATCACGCTGTCACACGCGCTCCACTGGGACACTGATCATGTCATGGTCCACCTGATTTCTGCTATAGAGGATCTTCAGGCATGCTTGGACTGCACTGACTGAGATGTTTTCAGGACTGCTACCAACAATCTGGATGAGTTTACAGAGGCTGTGATGTCCTACATCAGCTTCTGTGAGGACAGCTGCATTCCAACACACACCAGGGTGAGTTATAACAATGACAAACCCTGGTTCACAGCTAAGCTCAGACAGCTGAGGTTGGAAAAGCAAAAGGCATTTAGGAGTGGCAACCGAGCCAGGTTTAAGGAGTCAAAGTACAGTTTTAGCAAGGTGGTGCGAGATGCTAAACAGCTGTATGCAGAGACACTACAACACCAGTTCTCAAGGAATGACTCTGCTTCTGTCTGGAGAGGATTCAGACAGATCACCAGCTACAAACCTAAATCCCCCCACTCCATGAACTCACGCCTTGCCAACGCGCTGAACCAGTTTTACTGTTGCTTTGAAAGACAATGGGACAGACCTGACACCCTCCCCCATCACACCACTGACCGGCCACAGTCCACCATCTCCTCCCCCTTTCTTACCAGTCTAGAGTGGGACGTCAACAGACTGTTCAGGAAGCAGAAACCTCACAAAGCAGCTGGGCCGGACTCTGTCTCCACATCCACCCTGAAGCACTGTGCTGATCAGCTGTCTCCGGTGTTCACAGACATTTTTAACACCACACTGGAGTCATGCCATGTGCCAGCCTGCTTCAAAGCCTCCACCATCATCCCTGTCCCCAAAAACCAAGGACCACTGGACGAAGCGACTACAGACCCATCGCCCTGACCTCTGTGGTAATGAAGTCTTTTGAGCGCCTTGTGTTGTCCCAACTTAAATCCATCATAGACCCACTTCTGGACCCCCTGCAGTTCGCCTACAGAGCCAACAGTTCTGTAGATGATGCAGTAAACATGGCCCTTCACTACATCCTCCATCACCTGGACTCCCCAGGAACCTACGCCAAGATCCTGTTTGTGGACAAGCTCTCCCAGCTGAGCGTGCCTGACTCCACCTCCTGGTGGATCACAGACTTCCTGACAGACAAGAAGCAGCACGTCAAGATGGGAAAACATGTCTCTGACTCCAGGACCATCAGCACCGGTTCCCCTCAAGGCTGCGTTCTTTCCCCTCTGCTCTTCTCCCTGTACACCAACAGCTGCACCTCCAGTCACCAGTCTGTCAAGCTCCTGAAGTTTGCAGACGACACCACCCTCATTGGGATCATCTCTGGTGGGGATGAGTCCGCCTACAGGTGGGAGATCGACCATCTGGTGACCTGGTGCAGCCAGAACAGTCTGGAGCTCAACACTCTGAAGACAGTGGAGATGGTCATGGACTTCAGGAAGAGCCCAGCCCCACCCTCCCCCATCATCCGGAGTGACTCCCCTGTTGCCACTGTGGACTCCTTCCGCTTCCTGGGCACCATCATCTCCCAGGACCTCAAGTGGGAACTGAACATCACTTCTCTCACCAAGAAGGCCCAGCAGAGGATGTACTTCTTGCGGCAGCTGAAGAAGTTCAGCCTTCCAAAGACAATGATGGTGCACTTCTACACCGCCATCACTGAGTCCATCCTCACCTCCTCCATCACCATCTGGTACGCTGCTGCCACTGCCAGGGACAAGGGCAGGCTGCAGCGCATCATTCGCTCTGCAGAGAAGGTGATTGGCTGCAATCTGCCATCACTTCAGGACCTGTACGCCTCCAGGACTCTGAGGCGAGCAGGAAAGATTGCAGCTGACGCCTCCCATGCCGGCCTATAAACTGTTTCAGACTCTCCCCTCTGGCAAGAGGTTGCGGTCCATCAAAAATCTCTCGCCACAAAAACAGCTTCTACCTGTCTGCAGCTAGCCTCATTAACAAGGCCCCCCATTGACACTCCCCCTCCTCAAATAATACAATCATCTCTGCACATGTAAATATCACTTCATGTCATATCATGCACGAACCTGGCACATTGTATATTGTTGTTGTTCCATTGTTATTTGGATTTAAAAAATTTTATATTGTCAGTTGTATTTTTTTCTCTATTCTGTTATTCTTATATAACTTGCATTTGGTTATTACATATTTATATATTTCTGCATCTATTTATGTCAGCTGTATGTCTGTCTGCGTGTAGCACCTTAACACCAAAGCAAATTCCTTGTATGTGTAAAACACTACTTGGCAATAAAGCTCTTGATTCTGATCTGATTCTGTTATGGCATAGCGCACACTTGTTAAGAAATACAACAAATCAGTGAACCCAAACGCTCTAAAGGGTGTCTATAAGACTCAAATTATCATAAGGCCCTTCACTTCAATTCTTGTTTACAACATATCTCACATCCAAGGTATAGAAAATATTTAGGTTTCCACAATGTTTTCTCTTAAAGGCAGATGATACCCAATTATATTTATTGATCAAGGCAAATGAAACCAGTTAGCTAAACTGAAGTTATTGTACTTGGCCCCAAACACCTCCAATATGCATTATTTAACGAGACAGTTACTCTAAATGTCATTGCCCTGTCCTCAGGACCACTGTAAGGAATATCTGAGTTATATTTGTTTATTGTATGTCCTCTAATGCCCACATAAAACAAACTTCAAGGACCAGCTTTTTTCACCTATGTAACATTGCAAAAATCAGGAACATCCTGTCTAAAAATGGTACAGGACAACTAGTCCATGCATGTGTTACTTCTAGGCTGGATTATTTCAATTCCTTATTATCAGGCTGCCTGAATAAGTCTCCAGTTGATTCAGAATGCTGCAGCCCGTGTACTGACAAGAACCAGGAAAAGAGATCATATCATCCACCCATCTATCGTCAACCGCTTATCCTGCGTACAGGGTCGTGGGGGGCTGGAGCCAATCCCAACTGACATCGGGTGAAAGGCGGGGTACACCCTGGACAGGTCGCCAGTCCATCGCGGGGCAAGAGATCATATTATTCCTTTAAAATCCTTCTGCTCACCTACAAAGCTCTTAACGGTCAGGCACCAATCCAATTCTCAGACTAAACCATTCCTTAGCTATGTTGCTATAGGCCTAGTCTGCCAGGAGACTTCCCATGATGCACTGAGCTCCTCTCTCCTCCTCTCCCTCTCCATCTGTATGCATTCTTATCCCATTCATGCATGTTACTAACTTGAATTCTTCCTTCTCCCATAATTTTGTGTTTCTCGTCCCTTTCCTCTCTCTTTCTGCAGGAGTTTCAGTCTCCAGAGCTTTAGAGTCTGGATCTGTGGTTGGAAGTCACCCTCTGCCCTCATGTTCCTGCCTGGCACCTGCTGCTACAATTATTAATATAATCCTATTATTATTATTATTGCTATCATTATTATTACTGTTATTCTTTTCATTGATATTTGTATTTTTACCACCACTTTTATTTTACATCTTTATGTGTTGGGCTACTGTGTGCTCTCTTTCCTCCTGCTCTCTCTCTCTGTCTCTCTCTTTCTCGCCCCATCTGGCTGAGGCAGATGGCCGACCACCTAGGTTCTGCTCGAGGTTTCTACAGAGTTTTTTCTTTTGCCACTGTCGCCAAGTGCTTGCTCATGGTGGGAATTGTTGGGACTTTCTAAATAATATTGTAATAGAGTACAGACCTGCTGTACATGAAAAGTGCAATTAGGTAACGTCTGTTATGAATTGCCAATATATAAATGAAATTGAATTGAACTGTTCATGCCAACTGCAAATCTAATATAGTTCAGGACAGATATTCTAATTAGTCCATTCCTCACGCTTTTGATGGATGCTTTTTATTTTTGAAAAGACACCCTCTTCCAAACTCTTTAAAATCAGATTATCACTCTGATTATAGCCCCATGCACCAATGGCATAAAGATAATTCCAAGGCTTGACAAACAACCCATGGCTTGTTAAGAATGCTAAGTTATGACTGGATAATCACTGTTTGGGGATGGGTTTAGAGAATCATCAATTTGTGTGCTGGAGCTGTTGGACCAACATCTCTGCCAAAGATCAATCAAACATAGTCATCCTAACAGATAGGAGTTGACAAAGCTGATTAGAGGAAAATTGAAGACATGCATTTGTTTAAATATTTAGAAGGTGTTTAGAGAAAGTTTCTGATGTTAAAAAGCTTTAAAAGTGTAGCAAACCTTCTAAATGTGGCTAAAGACTCTGCGGAAATAAAAAGATATCCAGTGAACACTATGATTTCCTTGTCATACAAGCTTTTGTGGGTCAACATTGAGCAAGCGCTTTCCTGTGTCAAAATCCTACCGCATGCATACATTCATGCCTCTTCTTGCATGCATTACAGCCATTTTCTCTGCTGCCATGACCTTTCGTTTCCCCCGAGCCCCGCAGGGGAAGTGCAGAAAAGGCAAAACCTGCAGATTAATCACAATGCCTCCCTGACACCGAGCTTTGATATCACCCCGAATGAAAAAAAGCTAAATAGAAGAGTGTTTCTCCAATTCTACCTATTGGATTAAGTTTCCACCTGTCCCTGAAATGTGCAGATTGGAGATCAAAGTGTGAAGATTATCAAAGCTTAGTTCTGTAGCTCTGCTTCAGACACAGCTTCCTGCTTTCTCCCTGATAAAAACATCTTTCTCATCTGCTCCTGTGTGAGTTGCTGATGCATTTTCTTTGATTGCACAGAAAGTCAATACCTTCAAGAACATTCCATAAAGCCACTAGGGATGATGTTCAAACGAAATGTACCTAAGATGACATTTCTTTTTTGTTTCACTTAGCGTGTCGGTCATGGCTCCAGACACAATTTTTCAAAATAACCTTGTCAAAACATTGCGTGTCTGGACCAAAGCCTGTGGTCTCACACTGCTCATCTCATTTACATGGAGAGAAGGTCAACTAACATGGTCATTTTAACCTGATGAGGAATCTTCATCTGAGGATGAGGAGCCGACCTCCTGAAGTTTGCTGTCTGTTGTTGCAATGACTGTGTGTGTGTGTGTGTGTGTTTCTGTTTGTGTGTGTAAGTGAGTGAGAGAGACAGAGAGAGCTTTAACCCCCCCCCCAACCTTAACTCCCAACCCTAACCCCAATGGCCAACCCGTTCTCACCCCTTGTCACACCACACCCTTGTGACGCATGGTCAAGACCCATCGATGTCAGTTTGTAACGCACTGGGGATCCCTATAGCATAATAGTTCAACGCATTGGGGGAAACACTGTAGCGTCAGTTTGTGATGGTAAAAGTACTTATATGATATTTAACAGAAAAGAGTAAGGAGGTGGTTGGCGTGGATGGAGGGCCAGTACTCTGACTTTGAACCAGGAGACCGGGGTTCGTGTCCCTGGTGAAACAAAAAGTAAAAATATCTTTATTCAAGTTATGTACATTGCAAATCCTATTTTTTTGCCCATATGTTAGTCAGATCTGATGTTTTTATGACAGTGTGAACAGGCCAAGTTACATGGAATCGATACAGATCGGATCTTTTTAAATGCAACCTCAGTCTGGACACTCATATCGGAATTGATGCGACTGATGCCATTCTAGAGCAGCTGTTGTCACAGTTCTGCTGTAGACGGAGCTTGAATGAAAAGCTTCATAAAAGCCATTATTATACATGTGGCTGTCTGCCTCTTCTACCTTGCTACCATTTGCTCACAAATTCCCTTTCTTACACCTGAAATCCACCGGACCGTGATCTCTCTTCTGAGTTATGTGCATGCTACTTGTCAGAGCGGACACTGTGTGGAGAGCTGTGTTGCCAGATCCTGCTGATGATTTCCAGCCCAAAAACTTTTCAAAAACCGCCAAAACGCACACAAAACCGCCCAAAATATGTTATCAGTATTTATTTCAATATTTTAACTTCCACGTTTTCTTACCTACGTTACATTACATTTACATAGTCTACATACTTTACATACAAGAAATACACACCAGCTGCCGAAGCATACATAAACCGTTTTAGATGCATTAGCGCCACCTATAAGACTGGAGTGTTGCCCTCCTTATAATTAATCGCACCATAAAAACCTTACGGTGAAATGACTATATCCTCCACACACTCGTTTGTAAGGCGGCCTCCAGTATTTTTGCAGGTCGATTTTATTTCATCCAATGACATGACACGCGTGGATTTCATTCAGGAAATTTTGGGTAACTGCATAACTGACAGATGACTTTTAGCACAGCGTCAACCCTGTGTGTGTGTGTGTGTGTGTGTGTGTGTGTGTAACCATAGCGACAAAACGATGAAGGAACGCGATCTGTCAGTCAAGAAAATTTTCAAAAACTTAGATACAGACCAGGCTGTCAGCGGTCACTTGAACAGACTGCTGAAGAAGACAGTTAAACATCTGAATGCAACCCCGTCGGTAAGGCCTCTGCAAACAGCAGCCGTCCTCGCCTCGGTCCAGTGCTGAGCCCTTGGCAGCTCTTGGACTGAGAAAATATTGGCGAGAATTCTGTAGGTGGCTCGCAGCCTAGTCTTGCAACAACCACCACTGACTTTATGCTGTTCGGGAATTGCAGCTACCGTCTGTAACTCGACTCATACACAAAGAGACGGATACTCACAGCGCTGGGCAAGGGTTAGCCCAGGCCCAGTGTTGAAGAATGTGGCCAGTGGTAAGTTGGCTTGGTCAATCTTTGTGGTGCCAACACCGTCTTTCACCATCTGTCTACCTCCTGCAGCTTCCCAGTCTGGCTTTCCCACTTTTTCCTCTCTCCACCCACTAGTGTCTATTAGCATTTAGGTGTTGCTGCCTCACTTCCTCATCCCCGAATGATACCTTGTAATCCTCTCTGCCCACTCTCTGCATCTGCCCAATTACTGTCAATTGTCCACACCTGTATTTGAAACATGAAGAGCACTTTGACAGATACTCAAAGACAAAAACCAAAACCTTCCAAAGCAACACTAAACACCAATAAACATGCAGCAAAATCCAAACCAAACTACAGCATCCAACAAACAACATACAGGAAATCAATAATTACATCACAAAAATGAATCAAACATAACAACCCAAAATATACTTAAAAATATTGGTTACGAATTCTCTGCAATGCGACACTTACATGGAGTTTGTGTTGGAGTTACGCTAACCGTGGTGTTGTTTTATGTGAGGTTACAGCCTGTTCGCAGTAAAAAAGTGATTTACTGATGAGCGATTTCATTAAAAAACTATGTACTAAGTATTCTTTCTTTTGAGCCAGGTCTGAATTAAAGATAATCAGCTATTTAACCATTAGAAACAGATTTAACGTTATTACCAAGTAGACTTACACCTACAAGGAAGTAGTTTTGGTGACTTGGTGCATTATAATAAACATATATAAATAAAAAATATATAAATCTAAAAATATTAAGTTGACATGGTATGCACATTTTTAAAATAACAGAAATACAGAATATGTGCAAAAAATAGAAAATCAGAATTTGGTTTACATTTGCAATTTATATTATGTACTGTAAAATAGGGGGCATGAGAGTCCATGTCAGTGGGGGTCAGTGTTGGGCAGTAACGCGTTACTGTAATAATATTACTTTCCCCCGTAACTAAGTGGTGTTACTAATTACTTTTCTAAAACGGTAATATTATTACTAGTTACTAATGCAAGTAACGCTGCATTACTCGTTATTGAACGCACCATCCTTGACGTAAATCCACGACTGTGCGACAGCTCAGCGGTGCCGGACTTTGTTGTTCATGTCCGCTGATAGCCAAACAGTAGTAGGAGGATAGTGAAAGCAGTGTTTCCCATAATTAGCTTTTAATTTGGATAATTATCAATGCAGACAGCCACATAGGGCCTTATGATTTTCCAAATTTTTACTAGGCGTATTTAAAATCAAATTTTGATTAAGGAGCAGTATTGAGGAGCATATAGTCCTGCAGTACCTCCTGGCTCACTCCCTCTTTCTCTCTCTCTGTTTTGTGAACACTGCTGCACAAGAACCCCCCCCCCCCCCCCCCCCCCCCCCGCTCTGTAATTCTGTGGGAAACACTGGAAAGTAATATAGTAACGGAACTAGTTACTTTTATCACCCAGTAATAAGTAACTAGTAATATATTACAATTTCTGAGTAGCTTGCCCAACACAGGTGGGGGTATCCGGGCCTTGCTGATGAGCCAAATGCAGATGGAAAGAAATTATTCTTGTGGCGTGGGAATTTGGTTACCTTCTCTGCCGAGCGAATGTCCCTGGCAGTGACAGCAGCGTACCAGATGGTGATGGAGGAGGTGAGGATGGACTCAGTGATAGCGGTGGTGAAGTGGAAGTGTCGAAATAAGTTGTCCAAATAACCTTTCTCAACACATGTTGAAGTTTAACCCATTTGTTTGTGTGACATGAAATGAGCAAGTTATTAATTCACAGATTTAACCTTTTGTGTACCATGTACCAACACTGCCATCTACTGACCAATGGAGAGAAATCACTGTAACCATCGCCATTGTCAATCTGTGTAATATTCTATTATATTCTACTATTATAATGTATTATATAGAGCAAAGCCAGTTGATAAAAACACATTACGCGGCATTAACTCATACTAAACACAGCAGCAACATGTCCACAGACAGCAGTTGGACAGTACTTTGGAAATTTAAATGAGACACAAATACATAGAAGTGCTAATAAACAGTATAATATACAGCTTTTACTAACTGTTGATACACGGAGCAGTCACGGTTCTCCCGACTTTTTGAGTTGGAAATCCGACTTCCCAGTACAACTGGAACGCACCATATACAGAGGCAGGGAGGGAGTAAACAGATGAAACACATTAGGGAGAAATCAGGAAGAACGGGATGCAAAACTAGACAACGAACACCAGACAGCGACAACTTAAAACAGGGGGAAAAAATAGAGACAACATACAAGGATGAATGAACACACACTGGGAAGAGTATAAAGTGGGACTCACACAGGTGGCGTGTGCGCCATGTTATGGCTGCGCCGCGGCTGCCGGAGCTAATCACAGCCATTGTAGTCAATGCTTGTGCTCACACTAGAAGCGCTGCAGCGCGTCCCAGAAGCCACTGCGCGGAGAATAGGCAGCCAGTCTATTTTTTGACGGAAGCCGCGTCAAGCAGCACAGAACAGATGAGAGGTGGCAGATGGAAGGAAGTCAGACACAGAAAAGGTACAGAGAATCCGGTCGATTTTCAAAATAAAATACCTTGTGCAGACTCCAAACAGACAAGAAAAGAAACAATTTAACTATGTAGCCCTCTTAACCACGGTAAAGGCCAAAAATAAAGGACAACTTACCAAATCAACTAAATCTAAACAATTCAGCAAAATCAGGCAGGCAATACGCTGTTATTCTGAAATGCTCCATGTGGGAAATTCAGCCCTGCAGGGAACTGGGGGCAGTAGTAGTAGAAGCTATCGGTAGTAGAAGCACACAAAATGACATGTCACCAAAAACTAAACGCTCCGCTACTGAAACGCTTCTGAAACGATTCCAGTGTGAGTTGACGCAGCGTGCAGCTGTAACGCGGCACACACTCCGCCTGTGTATATCTGTGTTTAGAATACCACAGGAAATAATAACACCAAAAGCCAAAATCATGACATAACCTGTGTGGAGACAGGTATGATGGCTTCAGCTGTGGGGAGTGATCAGCTATTATTTTTTAAGTGAAGATTCAGAACCGATGAAGAGCAGCTCAGTCTTCCCAATGTTGAATTTTAGGTTTGCCATCCCTTTCTGTATATGATGGAGACATGCAGTGAGGGTACTGGAGTGGAGAGTAGAACTGGGCTTACTGGACACATAAAGCTGTGTATCATCAGCATAACAGTGAAAATGAAAACCATACTGTCAGAATAAATTGTCCAACACTGAACCTTGTGGTACTCCCTGGTGAACTATGGTGCTTTCTAACTGGTAAATCTGAATATGTAAGAAATGTGTTCTGTCTGCAAGGTAGGAGGCAAACCACTGATATAGTTACATGGTTTTATTAGTGTCAACATTTGTCCATTCAGAATGATCCCATAAGATATTTTTGTGTCACTATTTAATCAGGCTACACATTATTATGTCTGGGTATGGTGTGATTCACAAATATGAATGAAATTATGATCATGGTTCTGTTTATGGGTTCTTTTGGAATTGTGAATCAGAGCCTTACATGAGTGAGACAGAAACCAAAATATGTTGAAAGCTAAAACAACAGAACCAACTGTGCAGTCATCTCATTATGACTAATGAGGAGATATTTTGTTATTTTATGGTATAAAAGAAAAATAGAAATAATCAAAATAGAAATGACTGATGTCACCAGCTACAAAAAGTTACTCAGAACCACTCCATCAAGGTGGATCTAACAGGATCAAGAACACACTCTAAAAATTATGCAGATAGTTGGTTTGTTTATTTACATGTGATACTTTAAAGGCTGGCAATTTTCTATATTTTTTATATTGTCAACAACCCCAACAACCTCATCTCTTATCTTAGGTCTTAGTCCTGCATTTTAGTTCTTTGCCTCAGTTCTCAGTCCAGTGCCTTAGTTCTTAGTTCTGTGCTTTAGTTCATGTTTGTGTTACTCCTGGTCTGTATACTTCTGTATTATTTTGGCCATGCTTAGCTCAGTATGTTTTCCCTGTTAGTGGTTATTTTATTGGTATATGTGTGATCTGTCTGCTTATGTTCTGGATCAGTTGTTTATATTATTCTGTTTCTTCCTGGTTATCATTAGTTTCCCAATGGCCTTATTGGTGTCTGTCTGTTTCCCCCTGCTCTCTCTTTGCCTGCCTGTGTCTCATTAGTCCTGATCCCCTTCACCTGTGTTGCTCCCTCCCCGCTTGTTAGTCCCTGTGTATATATGCCTGCTTGTGTCTTCAGTCTCGGTAACGTCCTCATTGTCTGATATTGAGTTTTCCGCTTTGCTTTGTTCTCTGTCCTTTCGGATTACCCTGTGTTCTGTGGATTTATTTTATTATCTCTGTTCTGGATTCTGCTTTGTTTGGACTTTTTGCTCCGCGCTTCCACGTAAGCCTGTTTAGTTTATTTGAATAAACTTTATTTTAAACTGCATCCTCCTCTGGCCTTGCCATTGTCTGCATTTGGGTCCACACTGCTCAGTTCCCTGCCGCTTCACTCAGCCAGCCCATGACAGGTTGTCCAAAAACACATCAGTGTGCTTCACTGTTACAGTGGGTGGCATGGCCCTTCATCACCATAAACACACAGTAAAGTTTATTTTTAACTCGATCCCATACACACAGTCTCGCTGCCCCGAATACTCACTAGAGCACCACATGTAGATTCATCCTCCACTGAAAATAGTCCCCAACAAATGCACAATTACCTCCTGTTTATGTAACACAGGCTAAAAACTACAATGTGCAGCTGTTTTACTGCTGATTTATTACTGAGCCAATAAAAAAATTCAATTATATATCTGTGAGCTATTTTTAAAGATTTACATCTTTTATCCAACCAATGGGCTTGCAGCTGAGAGACAAAGATAGGGAAGGGAAATCAGAAGGTTTTGGAGACGGACAATTGTGCAATGTTGGGGTGTTCGGTTTGAAAATGTGTTGAAAAAAAGAACAGTACTTGTCAAATCCAAGCAAGATCGTCGTTGAAGAGATTAGTCTTTATTAGCTTTTATACCACATCTTGCATCATCGGACCCAGGTTGTATTTGACTGGAAATCAGCAGGATTGGTGTACCAAAAAAACACAAACATACACAGCTGTGGCTGATAATTGTTTTGGCCTGTTTTCTCAAAATTATAACTCAATTATATAATATATTTTCAATTTTTTTGTGTGCCATTATTTTGGTAAAATTGAAATTCTTTTCTACTGAAGACACTGCCTTTTAGTCAATCATGGCCAAGGATTTTAGAAATACTTAAGTCATGAGTCCAAACCCCTTCCACAGAATGTTTTTGACCAGCCACCAAACAGGTCTAAATTTATAAATGATTATCTTTTCCTCCTTTTATTCAGTCACTCAACTGTTCAATAATATTTTTTAAATCTCCACACTGCAAGGATTTTCTTTTTGCAACAACAACAGTCAAAGTCAGAGGTAAAAAAAAAAACAAATCAAAATAATGTGTAATTTGTATGTAACTACAGAAAGTTAACTCATGTTGTAAAACTAGCTGTTCATGCATGTTTATCCCTAAATATCCAAAGTAAGAGTGGGGACCAGACAGGAGAATAATCACGATCCTAACCTGTCACTTTAAAATGACTGATGTAAACAAGTAGGATAGATACCAAGATAGCTTGTGTGTGTTTGTGTGTGTGTTCAAGGGGAAACTGTTTCAACTCAGAATGAATGCAGTTCATTTCTGGTTAGTTCATTTCAGTTGAGAGAGGGGTGTGTGTGGGGGGTTGTAAAGTCCATGGGGGATAACCTGAGGCAGTAGAACAGGAGAATCCTGGAGAGTTTGCAGGCAAGGAGACCTATCTTAAATTTTGTCAAAGAGGTAGTTGAACAAGATTCATCCAGACCCACTCCAGGGATCAGTACATTTCCAGCAGCACCAAGTTGCCCATTTTTTTTGGAACAAGTGCCACTTGTTTTTCAATTTTTAGAGCGAAGATGTCCAGAAACTGGATTGAACTTGTAGTTATCTCCTCCTTTAGTCACACTCACTTCTCTTTCTGTTATCCACCATGTTGGTTTTGTGTGTGTTATCAGGTTAATGTTCAGTGGTTGATATCCCAATTCACAAGATGTGAGGTGCCCTGCACCAGCCTGTCTCACTCTGGTCTGAAACTCTGAAACAGACGATCTGAAAAAGAAGAAAGCTGGGATCCTGGAGGCGTCTATTGTTTTTCTAACCTACTTTAAATGAAACCATGTACACTTCTGCATGACTAAAGTCTCAACAGCATCTGAAAGCCACACTATCTTGGATGTTAGTGAAATGGAATTTGACGAATAAAATATTTATCTAAAAAAGCAAGAATTAGGACTGAAAACAGATCGACAACACCGGAGCTAAGTGTTTTCAGGGGCTGGGCCTCAGATTATTGTACAAAAACAACATTTGAATGGAAAACTGTATCATATGTTATGTAGAAAATACTTCTCCGTGTGTCCTCAGGCTGCTCTGCTCGCCTGGCTCCGGTCCTGGTAACCACTCCAGCGTCGCTTCCTGCCAGCATCCCCACTGCCCTAGGCTGCCTTTGCAGTCAGTTAACTGGTTATCTACTGCAGGTTTTATTCGATGTCCTGCTCTTGAAGAGCTGAAAGGCACAGTTACTGTGTGCATCAATCATTGGCGGAGTAGTCTGTCAATCATAACACATTAAATATGAATTCAGTCAATAATTGTCTGTTGCTGTATTAATGGCTGCATTTATTCACTCATTTGTTGTGTTAGTAGTTTAAACCAGCTGAAGAAGTTCACATTGCTAAAGACAATGATGGTGCACTTCTACACCACAATCAGTCCATGGAGGAGGTGAGGAGTCCATCCTCACCACGTCCATCACCATCTGGTATACTGCTGCCACTGCCAAGGACAAGGGCAGGCTGCAGTGCATCATTTGCTCCGCAGGGAAGGTGAGTTGTTGCAATCAACCATCCCTCTAGGATCTGTACACCTCCAGGACTCGAGCAGGAAAGATTGTGGCCGACCCTCCCACCCCAGACAAAAACTGATTCAGACTTTCCCCTCGGGCAGGAGAAGTCCATCAGGACCAAATTCCCATGCCACAAGAACAGTTTCTTTCCATCTGCGGCTGAGCTCATCAACAAGGCCCGTGACACGGACTCTCGTGCCCCCCTAACCAACTAACCTAACATACGGCCATATTCTTTATTATTCTTTTATATATATTTTTTTATTGTTCTGCTCCAAGTCACCAAAGCAAATCCCTTGTATGTGTAAACCTACTTGGCAATAAAGCTGATTCTGAAATATTATGGTCACTGTACATTAGTCAATAACTTAGTAGCAACCTCCAGACCTGAGACTGAACTAATTAATTAGCTCTTGTTTTCCCTTTTTAATGGTGGTGCCCCGAGATTAATATAATTGATAACGATTGGCCAAACTTAATCTTTTGTGCCAATTAATGTGTTACATAAGTTTGGTGAATCTTTGAGGGTTACACATTTTGGTGCTGCCTTTATTAAGTGGTATTTATGTTACACATAAAATTGTGGTAACGTAATTAGGTTATGTAAAAATATAGCAATATTTGAATTTCCCCTGTTTAACAGCCTTGCCTCCGGTAAGCCGGAACAAACTTCTGAGGTTGAATAGGGTGAGTTAATTGCTCCCATCTAAATATCAGCCAGCCCTTTCACAATTCGGATGCTGGGGGGTATTCAGCCTCATCAATAAAAATCTTTATCTTTGTGGACTACATTTCAAATACATGTTTTCTGAACCAAGATTATCTGGGTGGACACAGAGAGAGAAAACACACAGAATGAGTGTGAAGTCCGCAGAGATCAAACAAAGCAGAAACAGCAAAGAGAAAGTCATCTGAAGGTAGACTCACTCCCCTGCTCTCTGTGTCTGTTTAGTTTCTGATTATCGCACAGATATGCGGTGTGATCATTACAGAGCGACGCCAATTGCCTATCGCCCTGTTTGCTCAGGGCTCCTCTCCTTGGCAAGGCAATCACTGATGAATATTTAAAGCTCTCACTAACAGAAATAGATTGTCGGGGTCATGCACAAAGCATCCTGTTTCGAGGGCCACATTCAAGGGTGCTCAAAAGCTCACCTAAGAACTGACGGCTGACATGCTGATCTGAGGCCAGCTTTAACAGGAAGCAGTCTTTTTTTCAAAGCAAAGCAGTTATTACACTCTAAGCAACATGATCAACAAGTCTGTGGATTTCCATTGATTTCCTGCAGAGTTAGGATGACTAAGACAACTCAGCCAAGTGTTGAAGGTCAACATGCTGGAAAAATTTCCCAGTGAAAGACAGAAATGACACAAAACAAGCGCTGGATTTCACTACTGAAGATATTTCTAAATGATTCAGTAAATCATTTCTAACATCTTATACTCGTTTGTTTTAGATCAGAGAAACCAGACTAAAGGTCTGTATTTATCAAACCCCTGACTTTTCCTCTAGCACTACCATCAGGTCACTTATGTGACACAGTGAAATATGTCAACATCTACGGATGGACTGGCACAACCTTTTGACATTTACATTTAGCTGACGCTTTTATCCAACAATATACAATTGCTATTCATGTCAGAGGTCGCACGCCTCTGGAGGCAACGATGTGATAGGGACTCAATGGTGGATGGGTCACAGTGGGAATCAAACCCGGGTCCCTCACACCAAAGGCATATGTTTTATTCATTGTTCCATCGCCACCACATGCATGTTGTCCAGGCGATGTCTCAACAGGTGTTCGATGGATTGCCATGGAATTTATTTCACGCTCTCATGTCACCATCGAGGTGAATTTTAATAGCTTTGCAGACATTGTAATGCTTACTCTAGCGCCACCAGCAGGTAAAGAGTGTCTAATACTTTGGTTTATGACAAAATACCTGCAAAACTAATGAAATTTCAGCCTCTGTGCTTTGTGCTCATTAGTCAACAGTGCTATATGGCGGAGAAACAATCTGCCAAGTAGTGAACACACCTGAAGGCTTAGCATACATGTTGTCAACAACTGCAGGGGAAGCAATTGCATCACCTTGACAAAAGAAGGTCTTTATCACTGCTTTTCAAAGTGACTTGAGCAGCCATCTTAGTGCTGCCCACTCTGTCTGAGGATAAATCAGGTTAGCAGTGGATTAGGCTGAGACACCTTGTTTGTATAATGCACTTTATTTTCCTCAGAAAGCCTTCAGTGTCAGGAGGCATTAGTACAAAATTGTCAATCTTTCTCTCTCTTTCTGTCTCTCTCCTGTAGCTTTTGCTCGCTTTCTCTCTGTCAGACTTTCTCCCTGGAGATTTGGTAAGGCTGCAGAGTGATAGTTACTTCAAGTGTATGTCTCAGCTTTTGAGAGCTGATATGGGTAGAAATAAATGCTGCGACAGGGAGAGACTTTGATCTACACATAATCCTGACTGAAAGGTCCTGGCTCTGGCAAGAGACAAATTGTCAACTGGTAATCATGTCATCTCGGCAGCATGATGGAAAAGCAGCTCTTTTCACCTTGAGCTAGTTGTCTACGTTATACAGACAACATATCATGTTTTCCAAAGCCTCTTAGCACTGAAAGACAAAGCACTGAATCCACAAAGGACATGAAGACTGCTTTGCCTACCCTTTCATTTGAGAAGCATTTAATGATTAGTGAGTTGGTGTCAAGCTATTCCAAAACTGGAACAGAGATGAATTCAGTGCATGCTGGCTCAGACACTGTTATCGGATTCATGTACAAAGCTCTTAATGGTCAGGCACCATCTTATCTTAAAGAGCTCATAGTACCTTACTACCCCACCAGAGCACTGCGCTCCCAGAATGCAGGGTTACTTGTGGTTCCTAGAGTCTCCAAAAGTAGACTAGGAGCCAGAGCGTTCAGCTATCAAGCTCCTCTCCTGTGGAACCAGGTTCCAGTTTGGGTTCAGGAGGCAGACACCATCTCCACATTTAAGAGTAGGCTTAAGACTTTCCTCTTTGATAAAGCTTATAGTTAGGGCTGGCTCAGGTGGATTTCCTATGATGCACTGAGCTCCTCTCTCCTCTACTTTCTCTCCCTCTGTATGCAACCTCATCCCATTATTGCATGTTACTAACACAACTTCTCCCCTTTCTGGTAGTCTTGTGCTTTCTCGTCCCTCTCCTCTCTCCTCCTATCACTTCCTGCAGGTGTTTCTGTCTCTGGAGCTGTGGAGTCTGGATCTGTGGCTGCGGGTCACCTGCTGCCCTCCGGTTCCTGTACAACATCTGCTGCTACAATTATTACTAGTTCTATTATCAATATTAGGGCTGTCCAACCACCACCAATGTATAGCACCCACCTGGGTGATGCACGGCAGCCATTTAGCGCCAGAACGCTCACCACACATCTGCTTGAGGCAGAGAGGGAGGGATACATTGAGCCAATTACTACGGTGGATGATTAGAAGGCCAGATGGTGAAAGCCAGGTTGGGAATTTTTTGCAATGGCACCAGGGAACCCCCTACTCTTTGCGACAAGTGCCATGGGATCTTTAATGACCACAATGAGTCAGGACCTCGGTTTAACATCTCATCCGAATAGTTGATTAGTTAGATGAGTGCAAACAACAAATGAGGACAGAGAAAGATGGGAGATCACAAATAACCAAGATTCCCAGTTGGATTCAGACCATAATTCAATTACATGGTCCGTATCTAAAACCTTGGACCTCCAAGATGCCCAATTGAGCATGCATTTCATTCCATGGCGGTACCTGATAGCTGGACTCTCATTTTTATGTTTTTTCTTCATGTCTTATGTCTTCATTCTATGGCAACCCAAGATGTTACAAAAAGGGTGTTAATAAGAGAGTGATCATTTTAATAATACTGTTATAGCAAAGATACATAAAATATCAAATAACCTCATTTTAAGTGTATCAAAATAAACTACTGTATTTTTGTATTGCAAACCTTTTATCTATTGGTCTATTTGAGCCATCCCTTCACCAGTATACTTGATCATTAAGTGGACAGGGTTTGAGATCAACAGCTTTTCTCTGCCAAATGAGTCATGCGATAAAATCTGACATATACAACAGTAACAGATGAAATATTCACATATCCTTTGATCACCCAGATCAGCAGCAGCAAAGTTCCTCAATATTACAGACTTTTCTTTTGTGCTGCTGTTCCTTCTAGCTGAAGGCAGCAGTGATGATGTCTGCAGCAGGGGTGGGTACATCTAGTGTAGGACTACTATTAATTTCGCTACATTTTCCATTCATACCTTTTATAACTTCACCAGTCTATAATCTGTATTTTGCTTTATTAACCGAAATGAGCTCATCCAGGCTGTGCGCAGTTACGCAGTAAAGCGCTGGCCGGGCGCTTGTCACAGTCACAGAACTGGGCAGATGCAAACATTTAGAAAATCAGGCAAATATCTTTTCAGTTTAAGGCTTTATGTTCTACTAATACAACTGAAATCCAGTGAGCGCACACCACGGCACTGGTGACCGTGTTGGAAAGCAGCCTGCGTTGCTCTTTAACAAGCCGGCAACTGAAATACTTTCACTTTCCATTAACGACGCATTAAAAGTGTCTTTGGTCTCTGCAGAGCAAATGAAGACGACTACACACTGTAAGATCTATGTCAGATGATCACTGCATTGATTGAGAAATATTAAAAGTGTCCTGTTGTTGAACAGAGCATTGCTTTGGACATTAGCCTGTTTCTTTTTTTTAATACACATCGGTAGCTATTAGTTTTATAGCTGTCGCCTAATCTTTCACTCAGCAGCTACCAGCTGTTATTTTATTTTTCAGATGCACAGAGAGAGAGAGAGAGAATATGGTGGATAAAACAGTCCTGTTGGGTTTTACGCATGACGCACAGCTTCCTCTGTATGCAGGTTTACCTGCTTCAACAACGAGCTGCTCTCGTGTTACTGCCACAATGATTCTTTGCGTTGTGAAGATTATTTAGATGCTTCAGGAATACTCAGATTGTATTGGCAGCCTGTGCTACTGCAAAGCAAGTGGTTTGGTTGGCTACATCTCCATAATAAAAGGCACAGGTAACAAAAGTTGTCTGGGCAGCAAAAGTGATATTTTAAAGTGATCTTATAAACACCTTCATGGAGATTTAAAAAGGACAATAATTGTAGAAATAGCTAAATTACAGATGTGGACGCCCGCCACCACCGTTCGTGGGTCGTCTAGTTATGATAAAATTTAAAAATAAAAACTTAATTTAGGTAAGGTTCTGCTGGGGAACAGGCTGCACCAAAACAACAAAACGAGGCTCAGACCAGTACTGTTTATAAAACCAATGCAGATGTGTTTATTAAAAAAAATAAAACAATGAACCGCAAAAGCACCTCAATTAAAAGACCTAAAAATGATAAAGACTTAAGTTATTTATGATAAAACTTGTAATAAAAGTCACTGGGCAAGCCTTAATCCGTCCAGTCCTCAGTAGTTCGTCTTTACGATCCCTGTTTCAGTCCATCGGCCCGCCGTCTCACTTCCACTGCTCTCGATGCTCGTTCCTCCTCTTGGCAGTGGTCAGCAGTAACCTAGGTGACAGGATGCTCACGGCAGTCACAGAGTTCCCACAACACCTACCTCCATAATAGTTCCACTTGATGTAATTATAAAATCTTTAAAGTAACAATCCAAAAAATGTGCATGCAAATAAACTGCTAAATCACACGAGCAGACAAAACATAAATCAAACCCCAAACCACACATAAGCAAAACTAGTGATCTTTCTGTGGCGTGACACACATGACATCAAAAATGGACTTTAAAAGTAGGACCGGGAATCGTTAAGGTACTGGCTCGCTCCTCCCAATACTACAAGTTAAAATTACGACATAAAAAAGTGACAGTTTGTTCACTTGGCACGTTGGGACAGGCAGATCGCAAACAAAAAGGCGTGGGAGAGCTACTTACAGGGAAGGAGGGGGGAACGAATTCCGACCCCCCCTCGTATCTCCGATGGCGTGCTCCCCCATGCACTTCCACAAAGGCCGCTTCTTACTCCAGATACTCTGAGACGTCTCCTCTTGGCTCTGGGCCGCTGCGTCTACCCAAAGGGTTACTCTGCAGTGCGGTTGACTCTCTTCCGAAGTCTACCTCAGTTCCTGTCTCGTCTCCGTCTCTGTCTACCGTCGTCTGTGTTGACCACCGCGTCGCTCCGGCTCCCTTCCTTTGGCGCCACTGCCGTTCTGTCCCTCGGCTCAATTCTGCCCTGCTTCCGCGTTCCCTGGTTTTGTCACTGGGTTTCTTATTTTAATGGGCTACTTAAAAAAATAAACTCATCAAGTTGCCTAGTCTAGTGCAATAGACAGTTCATTTTTACTCTGATAGCCTATCTTGACCTTTCCTCATGTGAACACATAGGGGCTGTGATCCTGCACAACAAAACATGCAAGAATTAAATCCCCACACTACCATGGATAGTAGTGGTGCAACGGGTTGCAGAATCTGTGGTATGGATCCCTTCCACACGGTGCGGATTGATTGCAAAGTTTATGATTTATCCTGTTTGACCTCTCAAAATATCCTTTTATTCTGGAAATGTCAGAGAACCCAGTTAGATTCTGAATGTGCCAAACTTTGAACATGAGCAGAAAACCTGCTGAAACACACAAGCTATTAATGTCCAGGAGTTTATACACTTAAAGAGGTTACCTCAATCAGTCACATCTGCGTGTGTGTTGATTCAGCAGTGATAATATTAAAAGTTGATCTACAGGAGAAACATATCTGAAAGCAACCCAGAATGCCTGAGAGCTGCTCTGCATTATATTCTGTTTTATTATACCTTTATTAAATCAGATAAACTCTTTTTCCAAGAGTGTCCTGGCCAAGGCAGGCAGTAGTACAACTGCACATATAAAATGGAAATAAATAATCAGTTACAAGGTCATAAAATATCAAAATGTTCTAAATACTTGCCACAATTCAGCAACACCTGAATTTTGTGTGTCCCTTTACAATTTCCACAATAAATTGATGCAGAAAAGGCAGAAATTGGTGCAAACACCAGAATTCAGGAAATTAAATGTTTAACACTCAGTTTTCTGGGGGACTGCCCCCAGACCCCCAGTCCATACTGTCGCAGTTTTGTTGTTATATTATTATAATTAGACACATGACATTACAGTTTAGCAACATCAAAGTGAGACAGTTGATAGTGTTGTTCTGAGTTTTGTTGTGCCGTATAATTAGAGGATGTTTACTGTTACTTTACTGTTTTACAGACTTAACTTTGGGGGTGGGGGGGTCAATTATTATTTGAAGATATGAAGTTTTATGGGCTGGGCTAAGCCCCCAATTGTTTCAAGATCCTAAAAACGCCCCTGACCCAGATGAAGGTACGTTTTAAAGCAACCAGTTTAACCGTCTGGCTTTATTGTGTTTTCATCCTTTTGATGGTATCTGTGGGGCATCTCCTGTTGGAGGCGCCACTTTTATATTTACAATCAATAAAGAAGCTCAATCAATCAATCAACAGTTTGCTAATGACTTATAATTGTATTCTAGTTTAGATTAGGATAGTACCTTGTTTTGAATAGCGTTTGAGGAATCAGTAGCATTAATGGAATTACCTGCATGTAAGACAGACAGGTAGCTGCAACAGATTAGTTATGTTTTTCAATGATGACGCTACCATGAAAACTGTGCTACAGATGATTGTACGACAAGCTTACACCAGCGCAACTCCTTGTGCCTTTCTCTCACTCTGTGTAGCCTGTGTAGTTAGTCTTTCATCCACCAGTGATGCTAAAGAGCCCCCCCCCCCCCAATGCATCAGTCACCATGGTGTGCAGAGCTGTCTCAGACTGATAGGGAGAGGTAAAGCAACAATGGCATCCTAGGTGATCAAATAAAGTTCCTCTCCAGTTATCCCAGTAGTATTTCTTTTACGTCATTGAATAGACAGTACAAGAAAAAAGGAGTTTTACTGAGAAAGGTGAAAGTGAGTGTGTTAGTGTATAGTCCAAGGTGTGCTCTGTTGTGTTTGGTGATTTCACGGTGTACTGACACACCCTGGCGTACACTTCTACATCACTGAAGCAAGATGAGTAAAACCACTGGATGTCAGCAAATACAGGACTTTCAGCTGCCAAGTTACTCTTTGAGAGGTGTTTTATGATACAAACTGGGGGTGTGGAGACTGAAAGACATTTACTAGAAAGGAAGGTTCGAATAAAAGATGCTAATTGGTTGCAGTATGGGTAGTATGGGTCTCCTCACAGGCTACCACCACATTCTCATCTCAATGCGTCATAATTGACGCTTTCAGACAGCGCGACAAAGCGTAAGGATTTTATGCTAAAGGTACCCTTCAGCGCTAGCTAGCACTTCCGGTCTGTACAGGATGCCCCAGAGCGTCTCATAGAGACCCGGTCAAATAACTATGCTTTGTCAATCTTTCTCAAATCGTCGGTATATGACGCCCTGAGATGAGAACAGCCTCAGGCTACTGCCTCTCCATGCTCCCATATCTGCCTCCAATCTCATTCTGACTAACAAAAGAGAGAACGATTTGGAGGCATGCATTTTCAAATACATTTACATTTATTCATTTAGCTGAGGCTTTTATCCAAAGCGGCTTACAATTGCTATACATGTCAGAGTTCACACGCCTCTGGAGCAATTAGGGATTAAGTGTCTTGCTCAGGGACACAATGGTGGATGTTTCACAGTGGGAATCAAACCCAGGTCTCCCACACCAAAGGCAAGCATCTTATCTATGCGCCATCACCAATACAGTCCCCACACAGTCTTGTTCAATAATAGAATTATTGGGGAACATTTCTCACAAAAAACAAACCAGCCACCAATCCACACTTAAACCTGACGACAAGTTGTGAGCTACAACAAACCTGAGTGGTGGATGGGATGACAGCCTGCTGTTTAACTGTGTTGCAGCACAATGTTGTCAATGACAATAAGTCAGAGGTGTGAATTTGTTGTGAACTCAACCAGACGCACCTCAAAGAAGGTCAGATGGTGTCAAAAGAGGGAGGGAAGTTTCCCTCCCCGAGAGTTGACCTTTTCACATGTAAAACCCAGAGACATCGCCTGGTGTTGGTAAGGACCTAAAGAGACTCAGACAATGAATCGCTTAAGGATTGTGTATTCAAAGAGCCTTAGTGAACCTTTCTAGCCGTAAAGGTGTCACTAAAGACAGTCCACAGGACAGGAAAAGGGGCGATCTGACCCCTTCTCCCTCCCGCAGGTCACCTCCAGCCTCAACCTGACTCTTTTCTCTCCACAGAACGGCTGAGCCATAAACCACCATTTCATTCTCTGATAACCGGTGCGATAAGCCAGGAATGCAGAGAAGAGAGACCATAAAAACCCCGTTTCTCGAACCAAGCAAGGTTCCATTATAGCTGTGTTTATTCTGTTTAAATAATAACCTTGCTAAGTGAGCAGCGGTGTAAGCCTCTGAGTTTAGTAAGTAATGACCCTGTTGTTATCCTTTAGTGATGTTTGAAGACTAGCAGACCCATAAGAAAGTAATCTTGAACTAGTTTTCTAACCTCTTTCTGTGTTGTCTTAAGTCATCCCTGTTACTCCCTAGTAATCACTGTCTATTCAATGCTAACTAATGCTTTAGTTAAATGTTTCATATACAATTTCTTACTGAATTATCCAGGGAAACGCTCGTGTTCACCAGCCTCTCAGTTAAAGTGGAATGTCTACTCTTTTCTTGTGTGACCCGAGCGCCACCAAGGGGACAAGAAAGGTATAACACGCAAGTGTTTAAAACTCGGCTTACACTGACAGAGTCGTTAAGTAGGCCTAACTATCACCATGTAATTGCATAAACGAAATTTTACTGTCACGCTTACATCTAAATTGTCTCATGAGTTAAAACCAGTAACCAGCAAGTATACTGAGGACATGTAATCAAGCTTTGTTACGTTTTATATAACCATTATAACCTTTTTTCCATAGTGTTTAGCCTTGTTTTAACTGTCTTTATCCGAATGTTTAGAACTAAGTATTTTTCCAAATGTCGATATTGTGGAGAGAGAGATCAAAGAGAAATACGCGCAACGTATATTTCTTTATCCCAAAAGTTAACACCTTAGCGACGTTTGGGAGACCATCCCCAAAACTGACGTCACACTACCTAGTGGGATCAATAAAAAGGCCTTGCTGTCTTTTGTTCGGGCTCTTCAAAAAAAAAAAAAAACTTTTAAACTTTCTTGAAACTAAACGTATACGCTCTCTTAACCTCCTTTACTTTTGAAATTCCGATTTTTTTCGTTTTGTATTTAAATCTCCTTCAGACGAGCTGAGAAAGCTACGACCCTGAATTCCAAATTTCTTAGCGGGAGATTTGATTTTCTTTATTCTGTTTGGAGCTGCCTGCTTAATCTCAGCAACATTAAATAGCCTATATTCCCGAGGCCTCGCGAACCTACGGCGAATGTGTGAGTTTATTTGATTTTGTTGTTGCAACCTCATCCGACCGTTGTGAGCAACTTTGGACCAGAAACTCAGAAGCCTTCATTTATGGCCTTGAATAAATGAAACCACGGCTCTGACAACAGAACCCTGAGTGGCCCCTATAGCGACACCAAACGAACTGAGATCAGAGCAAAAGCCTTGGCTGACAGCCCGTTGCTGCAAGCGCTTCCCACAAGAGGACTCCGGACCCAATCCACCGGTTTCGAACCCAACTCGAAAACGCCACTGGGGTCGGGCCAGAACCGACTTCCCGAGCCAACCGGCAGTCGAGCCTCGCCACGGGACCTGCGGCAACGGTAGGCCAAAACAAACAACACTCTGTGACTCGTTGGTGTTCTATGGGCTCCATCCACAGTTAATAACCCTTAGATTAGTCAAACTAAATCTGCAACCCAATTTTGGTCATTCGTTCCCTCATACTCGTAGAATTCTCTCCCTCTACAATATAAACTGAAATTCAATCGAAACTTACATAGGCTACCCTGTGTTAGTACCTTCTGGTTGTCATATTAACTATTATCCCTGTAATATCACCACATTTACCCACTACTGTTGTTGTGGTGGCAGCCCGGCTGACGGTGAGTGTCCTGGTTTTTTCTCCTTTTTATCAGTTATTCTGCCTTTTCCTTAGTTTTCTGTTCCCTGCCTGCCTCCCTGTGTTTTCTCCCCTGTGTGCTCTCTCTCCCTCTGCTCCTGAGCCCAGCCAACTACCTGCACCTGCATCTCATCAGCCACCTCGTCAGCCTGCCACACCTGCCAATAATCACCTCATGCCTGCCTGTATTTCAACCCCGGTTCTCCACACCATCCTGGCTTGATCGTCGTTGCTCCGTACCCGGTGCCACCCCCACGTTCAGGCTTTCGTGTTTCTTGTTTTTTCACATTTTCCCTGTGCCTTGTCGCCGTCACCTCTAACCCTGTCTCTCTGTCTGTTTCCCTCCCAGATACACTCACCCTCGTCCTCCGTTCAGTCGGCTGGGCTCATCCACCGGCCCTCTCCTCCTCGGACTTCCCTCACGGCGTCCTCCCTGTTCCCCCGCCTCTCCTCGCTTCCTCGGCCCCAGTGTTCCCCGGCTCCCTGGCCCCCTGTCTCCTTGGTTCCCCGTGCCTGTGCTTTCCCGACATCCACCTCTTCCTCCACTCCAGTCCCTTTACCCCTTTCTCCCTCAAGAAACCTCCTTCCCTCCAAACGTTGCATTTGGGTCCTCTCTGTCCCCACACCTTGCAATCCCATAACAACTGTACCCTCTTTTGTTAGTTAATAAATTCACCTTGAGCACAGCGATGTATGTGTCTGTTATTCAGAATCTAGAGTCCCTATACACAGAACTTACGCTCAGATCTGAGACTGACTGATTGACCTTACGATTTCAGAATAACTGAACCAATAACAACTAATGAATTACCAGAACTTCGTATAATTCTCAGGCTATACTCAAGGACCTAAAAGCCTTGGGCGGACAAGCAAATCTTTAGGTGGTGCTCCTAATTTCGAGGTATAAATTAATATTCCTGGAAATATAAATTTTCATAACTGTATTAAAATTTTACGTAGCTGAGGTCTGCTACACATTGAACAAGTTACATTATCTTGTGCCATTATATAGTAATGTTACACAACAACTCTGAAAAACAATTTTCGAGCACAACCAATAAAACCTTAACATGGGTTGAAAGCAGCAACCTAATGTTATCAGTGAGGGCTGCCACTCAAGTCAAATAGTTGGTAAACGACTATAGCCAAGGCTATTAAAATGAACACCAAAACTGTTTGTTTAGAATTTTAGTAATTTATGATAAAAATTAATGGAAAACTGGCGATGTTTCCCACCCAGACCTTTTTCTTCAAGTCTGGATCAATTTTCTTTTTTTTTTTCTGGCAATTCACTGAGATGCTAGAAACGTCCCCAGTGAATGCTCATAGCATTAGCTGTTTAGCTCATTAGTCGGCCAGCATTAGTTTGGCCTGTAACGTGAACTAAGTAAATTGTTAAATCCAAGTGTGGTGCTAATGATGCCTATTGTAGGCCCTGAGGGCAGTCCAGTTTGCAGGGGCTGCAGTCGACCAACGATGGTCGTTCAGTCTTGGTCACAGGTAGTCTTAACGACTGTAACGACTGTCGTCACAGCAACAAGGAACACTAACGAACCAGCGGTATCGATGACCCGGGATAACGACCCCACTGAGGTTAAATAGCTGAGTTTCCCTGCCAGTCAGTCAGAACTGAAGAAGTCCTTTGGATGAGGGACGAAACGTCTTCCAGTATCTTCAACCAAGTCCAGTTGCCCTTGACTTTAACCTTCGTTGGATAACTATGACCTGGATGACTGAGAATCTTCATTGACACCTTGTCTGCTGTTTGCGAAGGAATAAAATGTTGGTTGTTTTGGTTAACTGAATCTGATAAACATTTTTACTTGTTTGAGAGCACTGATAACCAGTACTCAATGAACTCAAACATAATGCTGTGAAACCGATTTGTTAAAAATATTAAAGAGGTGGTTGTAACTGCCCCTGTGGATTTAAGCAAGATGCAGAGAGTCTCGACTGATGTCTTTACGGTTTCTTCATTTCTTTCTCCTTAGACCGTAGTACACCGTGAAAACTATAAAAATATACAGATAAATATAAACATAAGTACTTTTATGTACATCACATTTAGCTAAAATCAAACATGCTATAACAACAACAACAACCCTAATTAAATACACAAATAACTGTCGCTTTACACTAAAACTATACATTCTACAGAATAGATCACATACTGGATTAACACATCAAGGCTGATTGCTCTTCATCAAAGCGTAGCCAAACCCATTTACAACAAGAAACATAAACACCTCACCCCAGCAACACTCAACATACCTCGTTCCGCTTCCCGAGGGCGTTAGACAAAACCTGGCAATTTCCTTTGTTATTTGTCTATAAGTTTGGCGTCTCTACCGTGCTTCCCGTCTGCTAGTTCTTTTGTTTGTGAGTTTGCGACTACTGTAAACTGGTAAGCACGGGGTTTATCTACCCTTTGCAGGGGTTTGATTTAGCCTAGTGGCGGAAACTATACTGCCCACTGGTGGGCTACACTGGTACTTGCGTGGAGTGATGAGTTTATGACTCATACCATAACCCCAATAAGACATCTTGTATAAATACAAAAATACATTCACAATCATTAAATCCAGACCTTTTTAAATGACTCCAAGCGTACAGTTACAGTGTCTTATAATTGGTTTGCAAAGTGAAAAAGCCCGAAGTCCACCCCAAAGGGAGTTCCCATCTCCTGACCAGCTGACGTCCATGGAAGGGGGGAACCGCGGTTATGTAGAAAGTAAGTGCTCATTCTAAGGTAATAAAAACATAACGGTTTATCATGTAAGGTCTTTACACACCACTGAAAACATAATTGTGGATCTTACATTGCATTTCTGTCAATAGATCCTCAGAAATATTACACACTGGACATTTAAGTTTATTTTTTTATTTAACCTTTATTTAACCAGGAAGTCCCATTGAGATTCAGAATCTCTTTTACAAGAGAGACCTGGCCAAGGTAGCAGCCAAATCACAACAAATGCATACATAATAAACACCAAGTTACATTTTCATGATAAAAGAAGTACAAAATGTTAAAAAACACAATGAGACTTTCAAGAAAAACAAGAACATGTCTCCATCACAACATTCTTTACAGTAGTTTTAAATTCAATAATGGACAAAAGAGTTTCTAACTTTAGCTCTTTCTGTAGATTATTCCACCCCCACGGTGCTGAATAAGAGAAAGCAATTCTTCCCAATTCGGTTGCAACTCGTGGCACGTTAAAAGGCAACCACTTTGAGGAGCGTAGCTGATAGGTACCAGAGCAGACAGAGAGGAGGTTACAGAGGTACAGTGGAAGTTTGCCAAGTATAGCTTTATAAATAAAAATATACCAGTGCTGTTGTCTACGAATTTTAAGTGATGTCCAACCAACTAAATCATAAAGAATGCAGTGATGGGTGAGGGACTTTGTATTTGTTATGAATCGCAGTGATGCATGGTAAACTGAATCAACATGACGCATGCATGTACAATATATCTCCATAATCAATTACAGACAGAAAAGTATCTTCCACAAGTTTCTTCTTAGCACTAAAAGAAAAACAAGATTTGTTTCTGAAATAAAAGCCAAGCTTGACTTTAAGTTTCTTGACTAAAGCAGTAATATGTTCATTGAAGGAGAGCTTATCATCTATCCATATCCCCAAGTACTTGTATGAAGACACTCTCTCAATTGATTTCCCATCTAAGGACAAGAGGCCACAGTTGTCAAGTAGCTGTGAGCTTTTGAGAAGACCATAAACTTTGTTTTCTGTGTATTTAAAGTTTTAGACTCAATAATGTATTTTGCAATGCCTGAAATGCAGTCTGAAGTTCCTGCACTGCTGCTGAAATGGTGTAAACCACCGTATCATCAGCGTATAAATGTAATTTGGCTTGAACATCCAAATGATCCAAATCATTTATAAAAATTGAAAACAGAATGGGTCCTAAGATTGATCCTTGAGGGACACCTTTGGTTATCAAGAAAATCAGATTTATAACCTACAGCATAAACACATTGAGTACGATCTACAAGATAATTTTGGAACCATGCAGCAGCCTTCTCACTTAAACCAACTGAACGTAGTTTGGTCAATAACAATCCATGATCAACTGAATCAAATACCTTAGAAAGATCAACAAATAATGCAGCAGAGTGTTGCTTCTTATCTAAGGCCCCAATAATATCATTTGTCACTAATGTAGCAGCAGTGATAGTGCTATGGCCACTTCTGAACCCTGACTGAAAATTATTTAATTATTTGTTTTTGTCAGCTAAATACTGTTTTAACTGTACATTCACAAGTGATGCCAAGATCTTTGACAGAACAGAGAGTTTTGAAATTGGACGATAATTATTCAGTTCTGATGGGTCTCAACCTTTATGTAACGGGAGGACATAGGCTGCTTTCCAACTTTTGGGAATGGAGTTGAAAAGAAGACTCAAATTAAAAATATGCGCTACAGGCTCAGCAATAATATCAGCTGACACTTTTAACAGAAAGGGATCCAGATTATCTGGACCTGCAGACTTTTTGTGATCAATGTCTCTGAGGGCTTTATGAACTTCTGACACTGAAATCGGTTTAAAATTAAATTATTCCCGATTTAGATTTTCAGATGCTGACATGGCAGGACATGGGACAGATTTATTTACGGCTTGATCAAATATGAATCCAGCCTGAATAAAGTGTTTATTAAACTGATTGACTATAGCTGCTTTGTCTTTTATTTCATCCGAACCAATGAGAATCCTATGTCCTTACCATTGATCCTAAACTTTTTGATTGATACATGTTTATTTACAATGGAAATGAAATTTGAATGAAAAAAATCCCATGGCATTTCAGCCTCTGAAAACAAAGACACCCTGCTGAGATCACTGTGATACAGATCATGCAGAAAAGCCTGTTGTTCAAAACTTTTAAAATGTCTTTTTAAGATGATACGCGGTTTTACCTTGTGGATTTTTGTATTTCTTACACAAGCGACTGCACAATGGTCACTGACGTCATTACAAAATACGGCAGTTGAGGTATATTTATTTAAGTTGTCTATGTTGTCGCTACTGTGTTACACCAATAATCAGCACAAAGAAACATGTATTTAAATAGAAGAATAGTCGGTGACTACTACTACTAGCTTCCCATACAGGATTGTGAAGCACCAGTATGGGATTTCTACAAAGTGGTGACACAAAGCTGTCGTCTGTAAGCTGCAAGACTGCATATAGCTGAGCTGAATAAATGAAATACCTGCAGTGACTGCTGGGTACAATGGAGTGGATGGGAGAAAATGTCATGAGACAGCTTGACAGCTTCTTGGCGTCAGAGCAGTGGTCGATGTTTGCAGCCAGACTCATTGAGAGAGGGGGGAATGTTAAATATTTCGACGTTCATAAGGTGGAGAAGGTATCAACCATGTCCCCAGTCAGAAGTATGGAATCAAGTTACACGTTACAATTCATGAGCCATGTCAGCTCAAAATGGCAAAAGGTTAAAACTATAAAACCTGATTTAATGATTTTGAATAGGGAAATTATATTACAAGATTAGTTACACTGGCAGTACCTAATGGTCGTCGCTCGACAGACAACATAATAGCCTATTTGTTGGGTGGATTAAATGTGGTTTGGCCTGAGTGTGGCTCTAGAGAAAAGGTCATGATAAATTGTAATAATGGTCTTTTAAGGACGTTACAGACTCAGGCTCAACTTTGCAGTTTCAGACATTGTTGAGCTTTCAACAGTCTAGGGCTGTCCCCAACTAAGGATTTACATAGTCGAATCAGAATTGTCAAGTTTTACCTATAGTCGACCGATGGTCGAATCATATGATTTTGTGCAGCGGTGGCGTGGGGGTGTCACAAAGGGTAGCTCCACTTTAATCTTGAGAAGCTGCAGAGCTACAGTGTAAGAACATCTCCAGCTAAACTGAGGCTTATTGTTGACCCCTTTCTTTCTGCTCGCGTTCTCGGCCGCAAGGCATGCGCGTGGCAGTTCCTTGCGGGTCTACTTCAAGTAACTATTTAAAACTATATAATATTCTTTGCGTGGTTCATCAATGGTGATTAATGATCCGAATGTCCCGCGAAGTGCTGACAACTCAGCACAACACCAGCACAGCTGATGGTCTCTCTTCCTCGTTTGCCATACACACACACACACACACACACCCACACACTTAAGCACACCGATACCCCCTACCTTAAGGGTTAGGGTTAAAAAAGATATTTTTTCTCGCTCTTTAAAAAGATTTATTAAAAGTTTCTTTCTTTTCACATTTTTATTTACAGCATCATATGTTGAAATTTGTATCATAATTGGCTGTATATTAACTTATTGGGAGAAAACCAGTAGTTCTATGTAAAATGAGATGTTGAGCTCCCCTATATAGCTAAAATGGTATCCTACTTTCATAACGCCGCTGCCAAGATTTTACTGTGAGATTGACAGTCGAATCAGGCTCCGCCCATCGAAGCATCGACTCTTTAACTATTTGGGGTCAGCCCTACACCAGTCTAAACTGTACTTTGTCACCCCCAGCTGTTCTTTGGCTGAACTGAAAGTTAAGCTTAATTTAAATATTTCATGTTAACCTAGAGTTTTCATGTCCAAGCTACACTAATCAGTAGTGATATACATAAATCATAGGTGAAATGACAATGTGCATGAAAGGGGCTGCTTGTAGTGACACATAGAGAATTGTCACCCCATATTGCAGTTATCCTCAGCCAAGCAATGCAGCATCTTTTAGCTCATTATTTTGGTTTTCTGGTCCATAACTTTACTGTTTTGGTCCTGCCCAGCAGCAGCAGGCAGCTGTTTCAAAGCTACTGGACCATACTAATTCATACATGAATGAAGCAATGCATGGTTTAACTGCACGTATTGCAGTTTCAGTGTTATTCTGACATGATGCTTCTGAAGTTCCCTTCAAACTCCAAAAACTTGCAAAACTAGCCTTGGATTCAAAGTGAAGTTGCCGCCCATTAACAACATCTTTGATTATATTGATAAGATTCTTTCTCTGCAGCATCCAACTCAAGGCAACATAAATGATTGATCTTTTAAGTCAAGCTATTGTGAATCCCTTTTTTGCAATCTGCAATGATGCTGTCAAGTGGAGGGAAGATGTGTTTGCGAGGCCTCTAAAGGGCTAGCAACTGGATCCCTGGGACTGAGGACGCTGGCTGCTTGACAAGGACAGAGGAAGGCTCCCTGGAGAGCAAACAGGAAATGAAATATCCATCCATCAATCCATCGTCAACAGCTTATCCTGCGTACAGGGTTGCGGGGGGAAATGAAATATGGATTGACCAAATCTATTTAATGTCAATACACTTTAACAGAGTAAGAGATCAAAGCAGTGGGGTACCCCTTAATGGTCACACGCCTCAAGAACACAGTGTTTGGAATGGAACTCGTCACAGGCTGTGACACACAAATATACTTCACTGGTGCTGAGGTTTGTGTGTGTCGATGGGTGTTAAAGAGTAGGGCTCAGTGAATGAGCAAGAAGGTGTAGTTGACAGAGTGTGAAGCTATCAAGCATTGATCTGTTTTCCTTTCACAAACTCATTGTCCTCTGGCGTTCATGGGTAGCCAAGTGGAGAATTGACTTTGTCCACTGCTATGCGTACATATAACTGAAGACTAGAGTTTTTGTTTAACCTGGATTTTATTATCTATTATCTATGATCATGGGACCAGTGTTACCTGGGGTAGTTTAGTGATTTGGGAGAAGTGAATATGTGATAGCAATAAATGATTCCACAAAGTAATTTTACATCGATAAAAGAAGTCTAAATAACCTGTAGATTTCTAGGCTAAAATAAGATTGCATGGTATTTTTATTCACATGTGATGTCATTGATGGGACACTTAAAGGGGCTGTATGTAGTTTTTCAATTAAATTTTTACTGCCTTATTGTCGGGATGCCCTGTGCGCACTCTTGAGGCTCTCTCCGACTACAGCGACAACACAGCAGCTAACGAAATGCAGTCCGCTAACACCATAAAACAACCAGCTCCCAGCACGACACAGACTGCACGCAAGGATAAAAACAACAATAAAGGTTTATGTGCTGAAGCCCATCAGACCAAAGGAGATTCAGATGATGTCAAGTAAAAATACAGTGAACATCAAAAAGACTGGAGAAACATGGAAGAGTCACGTTGGCAGGCTAATGTCAAGCAGTTGCTAGTAGAGTTGAGCCGGATACTCGGCTGAAACGAGCACTTTTGCGGGGTACGAGTATTATACGAGTAATATGAGTCAATATCTGTGCTCGGATTGAATAAAAATCCTCATCCTCTGACTTTGTCTGCATTCTGTGATAGTAGTCACAGCGCCCCTCCCCTACACACATACAGATTTATTGTGTTGCTGTGTCCCGCTCTGCTCAGGAACCACGATTAAACTTTAACACTTCAGAAATACGACAGTTGCACGCCTGCATCTGACACATGCAGGGAGACAGAAAGTCGCTGACAGTGTGAATGTCTAAATGAAAAAAATTAAATAAATCACACTGATCATAAAAAAAAATTAAAAGTTAAAAAAAAGAAAGTTATGTTGAGTATGAAAACTCTTGTTCATTACATTTTACTTCATAATTGCAACCATGTGTTCTAGTCATTGTTGCAAAACTTGTTCTGTATATAGTTTGTTTGTTATCGTGATCAAAACCATTGATCTGAAGCTCAATGCTGATGCTGTCATGTAAATAGTTTTCTAATCAGCAATAAATATAACAATTTCTGATCAACCCATATCAATTGCATGCTTAAAATAACATACCGGTTAAAGTCCCGCCCATTTCAAGACAGCCCGACCCGAGTACAGATACAGCAACAGATATAATTCATATGGTTAACACAGATACAGATAATCCTGTACCCGCTCATCCCTAGTTGCTAGCGTTATCAGGTGCAAAGTTGTATCGCTTTCTACATTACTTCACCAACTAACGTCAACTAGCGGCCCATGTAACTTGTGTACCACTGGTATTATGTGTTGACTTCGCCTACAAAAAAGGATGTGTACACAGGGTTTCTGCAGGTTTCACCTCGTCAAATTTAAGACTTTTTAGGACCTTTTTAAGACCATTAAAACTACAAGAAAATTGCAGTCACAAAATTACTTGCACAGTAAATAAATGTATTGAAATGTTACAGTATTTAACAGATTAGATGCATTGTTGAAAAAAACATACAAACATGTTTGTGTGTGTGTGTGTGTGTGTGTGTGTGTGTGTGTGTGCGCAATACATTAATCTGCTTCTTATTTTTTTCTTTTTTTGGTAAGCAAACACATTTGGTTGGGGGTTTGGTGGTCCTCCCCCAAGAAAATGTTTGTTTTCCAATAAAGAAATATGCAATTCAACATAACTTTGCAACATTATTGTGAAAGATTTTGAATAAACTACACCCCAAGAGCTAAACCTGCTAAAGAAGTCTACTGGGAAAAGTCATTTAATTAGTTTTCCTCTCCAAAATTAAGTTTACATTCTTGGCACAGCTACAAGCAGCTTTGAGCCTCAACATCTTATAATGGCAGGAAAACACTGTTAATATGACCTCAGAATCATTGCAGCTGAGATTGTTAATGTTTGCCTTTTGTGTCTTAATTTACTGCTTTGTACATTTGTAGAAATTAACATAAAAATAGGCAACATGAGAACCACCTCCCTTCTTTATAATTACAAGCATTTCATTTGTAAATTAAAATCTAAAAGAAAATTCTCCTCATTAGCTTAAAAAGACTACATAGCATCCCCAATTTGCTTTACTAACCTCAGTTTCTCCATGGTCACCACCGTCCTTTCTTTTTAATTTACTGTCAAGATGTACAGTATGTTTACAGGACAGAGCTGTAACGTGACAACTCAATGCTGATTTTATCCTCTGCTAACTTTCACCGTCACTTTCTGCCGCTCTCTTACTCACATTCGCTCGTCCTTTGAAGAATGAGGAGAAGGAGACAGCCATGTGTTGAGTGTTACCATGCAGAAAATCATTAACGATCGTTCGAAATTTTAATAGCTGCGGTCAGTAGCAACAGGATGCTTTAAATACGTTGCTAGCGACTGGTTTTAACCAAGCCGAGTTCTGTGTCCGCACAGCCTTCTTAAAGACAGGTAGGTAAGTTTGAGAAACTAGCAAGAAACTGCTGGAGTTTTGAAAGTATCCAACAGAGAAACTCCCACCCCCTCCCTTCTGGGCTCCTTCCAAAGCCACGCCCCCAAAACACGTGAACGCGTGTTGCCGTCTTTGCTGGAGGACGAGCAGATTGTGACGAGCGGAGAGCAGCGGCTCTCATCAGGGGTAAGAAAACATCTAACTTTATCGTTAAACAACTAACACGGTACTCACTTTCAAGCTAGCATGTTAATATTGGATAGGTTTAAAAGACTGACTTTGATTCAGTAACGAGCTGGCTAGCTAACTGTTAGCATTAGGTAGCTGAGCTAACAGTTGCAGTAACACTGGGCAAAGCTAAAAACAGGCTGATGCACATTTTCTCGTTACCATCAGTTACACTACACAAACGTGAATTTCGTGTTAGACTCATAACATGTACGTTGTTTTGCATGTTAGAGCTTCCACTGTGACAGCATTATTGTCTCTGAGACATTATTGCACTCCAGAGACAGGCACAGACCGGGACAGGACCAGGACCGGCCTGGGATTGAGGTGAAGCAGAGGAGGGAGGGCTGCCACAGTCCGAGGAAGAAGAGGCAGGACGGGGAGGACCAGGTGCAAGCCAAGGAGCACAAATTTTAGGACCTGCGTCGAGCTTCACACTACAACAACGGCATATGAACAGGTAGCTTATACAGGTGCTGGTCATATAATTAGAATATCATCAAAAAGTTGATTTATTTCAGTAATTCCATTCAAAAAGGGGAAACTTGGATATTATTTTCATTCATTACACACAGACTGATATATTTCAAATGTTTATTTCATTTAATTGTGATGATTAAAACTGACAACTAATGAAAATCCCAAATTCAGTATCTCCGAAAATTAGAATATTACTAAAGACCAATACAAAAAAAGGATTTTTAGAAATGTTGGCCAACTGAAAAGTATGAACATGAAAAGTATGAACATGTACAGCACTCAATACTTAGTTGGGGCTCTTTTTGCCTGAATTACTGCAGCAATGCGGTGTGGCATGGAGTCGATCAGTCTGTGGCACTGCTCAGGTGTTATGAGAGTCCAGGTTGCTCTGATAGTGGCCTTCAGCTCTTCTGCATTGTTGGGTCTGGCGTATTGCATCTTCCTCTTCACAATACCCCATAGATTTTCTATAGGGTTAAGGTCAGGTGAGTTTGCTGGCCAATTAAGAACAGGGATACCATGGTCCTTAAACCAGGTACCGGTAGCTTTGGCACCGTGTGCAGGTGCCAAGTCCTGTTGGAAAATGAAATCTGCATCTCCATAAAGTTGGTCAGCAGCAGGAAGCATGAAGTGCTCTAAAACTTCCTGGTAGATGGCTGCGTTGACCTTGGACCTCAGAAAACTCAGTGGACCAACACCAGCAGATGACATGGCACCCCAAACCATCACTGACTGTGGAAACTTTACACTGGACTTCAAGCAACGTGGATTCTGTGCCTCTCCTCTCTTCCTCCAGACTCTTGATTTCCAAAGGAAATGCAAAATTTACTTTCATCAGAGAACATGACTTTGGACCATTCAGCAGCAGTCCAGTCGTTTTTGTCTTTAGCCCAGGCGAGACGATTCCGACGCTGTGTCTTGTTCAAGAGTGGCTTGACACAAGGAATGCGACAGCTGAAACCCATGTCTTGCATACGTTTGACTCCAGCTGCAGTCCACTCTTTGTGAATCTCCCCCACATTTTTGAATGGGTTTTGTTTCACAATCCTCTCCAGGGTGCGGTTATCTCTATTGCTTTTACATTTTTTTCTACCACATCTTTTCCTTCCCTTCGCCTCTCTATTAATGTGCTTGGACACAGAGCTCTGTGAACAGCCAGCCTCTTTAGCAGTGACCTTTTGTGTCTTGCCCTCCTTGTGCAAGGTGTCAATGGTCGTCGACAGATTACCTGTCCAGCAGAAATAAAGCCACCACGGTGTAACTTTTCAGCCCCTTGGTGTTCCTCAGTTGTCACTATCGTTGAAAAGCCATGCAGATATCACCCACCGGTCTGACCGGCTGCACGCACGGGGGCAGCTCTGGTAACCATGGCAGCGATGGAAAGAGACAGTCACCCAGCCAATCATTGCATTTGGTCCAAGTGATACGAGTGGCTGCGTTTACTACGAGAGGACTACAGACAATTTTTATTCTCTCTTTTTCAGTGCACCTAACTTTTTAATATGCATTGGTGTATAAAGACAGTTTCAACAAATGACAAAGTGTTTTAGAAGCAACTTGCCTACCCTGCCTTTAAATGGTCCCTGGAACCTATTTACAGGAAAAACGCCTAAAATATTATTGGAAAATTGGAAAAAATTAGCCCCTCGTCCACGTTCAACCTACAAGCATGAAATTTTCTAGGGACATGTGTCATGTCCAGACGCACATAAAAGCCTCAAGAACCCATATCCTAAACTCAACAGGAAGTCAGCCATTTTGGATTTAATGGTCATTTTTGGATGATTTACACACTCCGTACTTTAACAAACTCCTCCTAGGCATTTAGTCCGATAGACTTCAAATTTCTGCCGTGCCTTCTAAAGGCACTGAAAATGGAAAGTTGTGCTATCTGTGAGTTTTCGTCAATGGGCGTGTCCGTGGCGTGGAGTTAAAGATCAACTCTTCGCCATCACACATGAAGTTGTTGTAACTTCAGTGTACATGCTCACATCTGCGCAAAACTGCACATGTAGGATAAGAATCCTGCCCCGAACACATGTACATGCCGACATTCACCCACAGTCATAGCGCCACCTGCTGGCAACAGGAAGTGACCTTTAATGAAGCAGCCCCCGCCGCACGTTTGACCTACATGTATGAAATTTCTGTGGCACATGTATCATGTCCAGACGTACCAAAAAGCCTCTTGGAGCGATGCCCTAAACCCAACAGGAAGTCGGCCATTTTGAATTTTACAGATATTTTTGGATGATTTACACACTCCGTACTTTAACGAACTCCTCCTAGGGATTTAGACGGATTGATTTCAAATTTCTGCTGTGCCTTCTAAAGGCATTTACGATTAAAAGTTGTGCTATCTGAGAGTAAATGGGCATGTCCGTGGCGTGGCGTCAAAGATCAACTCTTCAACCATGACAAAGGAAGTTGTTGTAACTTCAGTGTACATGCTCAAATCTGAACAAAACTTTACGTGCTTGATAACTCTCCCACCCCGAAGACATCTACACGCCATTACGATTTATATTCATAGCGGCAAGTGCTATGTAGCTTCACATAGGGGACACAGGAAGTGACATATAACACCTTCATGCAGCATCGGAACCGCGTAGCAAATTCACAGCCGCACCGGCAGAGCTCCAGAATATGCAACGCGGCCGGCTCACACCTGCACGCGCTACAAGTGCGAGGGCCCGCCCAACGCTGCATGCAGCTTTAATTTATAGGTGTTTTACAAAATCCACAAACTGTCAGATGTCTCTACAGAACACACATGAAAAATTTAATAAATTAAATATCACCAAAAGGATTATACAATTATGAAACCTAATAACCACAAATTGTGTGCTTGCAATGCCAAATAAAATAAATTGACAGGGAAGAGTAAGGCAAGGCAAGGCAAGTTTATTTGTATAGCACAATTTAACAACAAGGTAATTCAAAGTGCTTTACATAAAACATAAAAGCAACAGGGAAATATAAGTAAAAGTTTAAAAGCAACATAAAATATAATAAAAGTTACAGTGTTACAATCAGGGTTAAAAGAGTTAAATGGAAAATAATAAAAAGCTAAAAACAAAGAAAAAGAAATCAGGACAGTAAAAGTTACAGTGCGGTGTAAGTTATCAGTAAAAAGAAAAATCTTAAATATTTAATTAAAAGCAATGGTAAAAAGAAAAGTCTTCAGTCTTAATTTAAAAGAACTGACTGTTTCAGCAGACCTGCAGTTATCTGGGAGTTTGTTCCAAATATACGGAGCATAATAACTGAACGCTGCTTCTCCTTGTTTAGTTTTGACTCTGGGGACAGAAAGCAGACCTGCCCCAGACGACCTGAGAGGTCTGGATGGTTCGTAATGAAGCAGAAGAACCATTTAGTGCAGCAGGATTTTGAAATTAATTCTTTGACATACAGGAAGCCAATGTAAAGACCTCAGAACTGGAGTGATGTGATCCACCTTTTTGGTCTTAGTGAGGACTCGAGCAGCAGCGTTCTCTATCAGCTGCAGCTGTCTGATGGATTTCTTAGGGAGCCCTGTAAGGACAATGTTACAGTAGTCAAGTCGACTGAAGATAAATGGATGGATAAGCTTTTCCAGGTCCTGCTGAGACATAAGTCCTTTAATCCTTGATATATTCTTCAGGTGGTAGTAGGCTGACTTTGTAATTGTGTTAATATGGCTCCTCAAATTCAGGTCCGAGTCCATGACTACACCAAGATTTCTGGCTTGATTGGTGGTTCTTAACATTACAGACTGAAGTCGAGCACTGACTTTCAATCGTTCCTCCCTGGCTCCAAAAACAATAACTTCAGTTTTATCCTTGTTTAATTGAAGAAAATTCTGGCACATCCAATCGTTGACCTGCTCAGTACAGTTACTCGGCGCCTGTATGGAATCATAGTCCCCTGGTGAAATGGTTATGTAAATCTGTGTGTCATCTGCATAATTATGGTAACATATTTTGTTGTTTTTCATAATCTGAGCCAGTGGAAGCATGTAAATGTTAAACAAAAGAGGTCCCAGAATGGAGCCTTGGGGAACTCCGCGTCATTTTTGTCAGCTCAGATGTGTGATTACCTATAGACACAAAGTAGTCCCTGTCCTTTAAGTAGGATTCAAACCAGTTTAGTACTGTGCCAGAAGTCCAACCCAGTTTTCAAGTCTGTCTAGTAAAATGTTGTGGTCGACCGTGTCGAATGCAGCACTGAGATCCAATAATACTAAGACTGAAATTCTGCCACCGTCAGTGTTTAAATGGATGTCATTGAAGACCTTAACAAGAGCTGTCTCAGTGCTGTGGTGTGGTCGAAAACCTGACTGGAAGACATCAAAACAGTTATTTAGTGCCAAGAAAGCATTAAGCTGTTGAGAAACAGCCTTTTCAATGATTTTACTTAAAAATGGGAGTTTTGATATGGGCCTATAATTGCTCATTAGTGAACTGTCTAGATTGCTCTTTTTTAAGAGTGGCTTAATGACTGCAGTTTTCAGGGCCTGTGGGAAAAAACCTGAGAGGAGAGACACGTTGACAATTTGTAGTAAATCTGAGACCATGCATTTAGACACATTTTTGAAAAAACCTGTTGGCAGAATATCAAGGCAGCATGAGGAGGATTTCAGATGTTGTATTATGTCCTCCAGGTTTTTATGGTTAATAGAATCAAATTGTCTCATGCTATATGAATTGTTTTTAAGTGGACACAGGGACAAGACATATCCTGTTACTGACATGGAGGCACTGATTGCTTGTCTAATTGTTTGAATTTTGTCTGTGAAGAAGAAAGCAAATTCATTGCAGGCCCTGGTGGA